>NW_025408909.1:0-27104 GCF_002201575.2 Neomonachus schauinslandi | reverse complement strand
TATTACTCTTACAACCAGAAGTTCTATTTAAATGTTAAATAGCGGGCTCCTGGGTGGCTCAGTTGGTTAAGCGACTGCCTTCGGCTCAGGTCATGATCCTGGAGTCCCTGGATCGAGTCCTGCATCAGGCTCCCTGCTCGGCAGGGAGTCTGCTTCTCCCTCTGACCCTCCTCCCTCTCATGCTCTCTGTCTCTCATTCTCTCTGTCTCAAATAAATAAAATCTTAAAAAAAAAAAATGTTAAATAGCATAGAAAAGCAAGTGTGAAGTGAACCCCTTCAGCCCTTTATCGTATCTTTCCTCACTGCTATAGGAAAGCCAGTCATAGAGAGAAGGCCTAAATTCCAGTCTACCATCCCACTCAAGCTAAGTGACTCATCCACACGAGGGCTCAGATCTTCCCTTTGATGCGTTATTAATGTCAAAGGATGACTCAGAGACAATACCACTTAAAAAAGAGAAAGTACACTTTCTTTGGAAGTGAGTCGAGCTTCAGAAGGACCAGCTCACAAGCACTAAGCACAGTAAGAACTTAAAAGGAGGAGTCGTGTGGAGACGTTGGTCAAAGGGCACAAATGTTCAGTTATAAGAAGAATAAAGGCAGAAGATCTAATGCTCAGCATGGTGACTGCAGTTAATAAATCGGCTCTCACCGCAAAGAGAAAAGTTAATTGGGAGGTGATGGTGGTGCTCATTATCTTGATCTTGTCAATCATTTCACAACCTACAAGTATATCAAGCAAGTCACCGCATTATACACT
Organism: Neomonachus schauinslandi; assembly: GCF_002201575.2. Lineage (NCBI taxonomy): Eukaryota > Metazoa > Chordata > Mammalia > Carnivora > Phocidae > Neomonachus > Neomonachus schauinslandi. The sequence goes on along the minus strand of NW_025408909.1, from coordinate 26,344 downwards.
TTCAATATATACCATTATATTTGTCAGTTAGTCCCAGTTGTTCCTCAATAAAGTTAAAAAACACCTTATGAAACTGCAAAATTATCAACACTTCTCTTTGGATTATCTATTGCTGTGTAACAAACCGCCCCAAAGGACAGCACTCAAAACAATCGCGGTTTGTTATCTCCCAGAATTCTGTGGGTCAGCAGCGCAGGCAGGGCTGAGGCGGGGGGTGAGGGGTGGGGCGTGGGGTGGCTCTGCTGCTTCACGTGGCATCAGCAGGGACTGCTCAGCCGGACGTCACTGATGTGCCAGGCACCCGAACGCGCCTACATGTGCTGAGTGTGTGTGACGGGGCGGCCTCTCTTCATTCAGTCAGCTAGCTTGAGCCCCTTCACAGGCGTAGCTGCTCCCCCCCCCCCCCCCCCCGCCCCCAAGCAGAAAATCAGGTGCCGCCAGGCTTCTTCAGGGCTATGTCCACACCTGGCACGCTATTGCTTTCTCCAGGTTTTATTGGTCAAAGCAGTCCAAGGCGTGGGCCAGTAAGGAAGGAGACGCGCCATCTCACAATGTGGGGAGCAGCATCACATGAGGGGCGGTGGGAATTGCAGGCGGCCACGTCTGGAGACAAGCAAGCACAGATACCAAGTTCACCTTGGTCTGCTCATGATGGGAAAAGAGCGACCTTCCCACATGACACAGTGCGGGTGCATCTGGAGCCAGGCCTGAGGTCAGCTCCCGCCCCAGGCTCTAGCAGGCATTGGTTCAAATCCCAGCTCCACCACTTACTAGCCAGCAGGAAGGGGTTTATTGACCTCAGACCAGTCAATAAACCCCTCCAAGCCTCGGTTTGCTCACCTATAAAATAGGCATCATGTCTGTCTCAGGTGTTATTTGAGAGAATGAAATTAAAGCAACATACCTAGTCCAGTGCCAGGCAACACAGCTCCTCAGGGAAAGTTAGCATTAGTCCCTCCTTGCTTTTATAAGAAGATCTAGGCAGTAGAAACCAAGACTTCTACTTTTCCAAGCCTTCTAGGATTATCAAGGCCCTGAACAGACATTCTGGAAATGAAGGAGTAGCTAACGCTTTGATCAGCCTCGCGGGCTCTGCCACCTGCCTGACAACTGGCACTGCCCAGTGAGCACGTGACCTAGGCCTGGCCAATCATCGGACCTCTTTCCTCTGGATTAAGGATTGGTTCAAGGGAGAGCATGTGACTCAAGTAGAACCAATCGGAGTCCTTCCCTGGGATTTCTGATTTTGAGCTAGAGCCTTGCTCCTGGAGTCCCAGAACTGGAAAGATGGGATGATAGGGCTGCTCTCAGGTATCTTTAAAGTGCGGCCAAGAAGGTAGGAGGAAAATAAAGAGAGAAACAGGGTCCTGGGAGCCCTCCTGGCGACCCATCCTATGGTTCTGGGATCCAGGCAGAGTAGCCTAAACTCTCTGCTGAAGCCAGTGTGAGTCCTAATACAGATCTCAAGAGGAAGGCAGGTCCCGGAGGAGGAGGAGTACTGGACAGAAAGGCAGAAGGAGGAGGAGAGAGAAACCTGGGGCACTCCACCTGCTCAGGATAGCGCTGGAGTGAAAATCCAGCATCACTTCTGAGTAACCACCTCCGCCAGGGGGGCACGTGTTCATTTAGGTAGGATCAAGACTAAGAGCAAGAAGGATATTGTCTATTGCAAGATGATTTAGGGAAATAGAAAATAAACAACCTCAACAACCGTCAGGGCGGGAATGGCCGAATAAGCTGAGTTGTCTACAAAGCAATCATTTAAAATATCGAGAATAATTTAAATATTGCAAATAATCAAAACTAATGACACCGGAAGATCTCAAAGACATATTATCAAGTGGAAAGCTAAATATGGAACGGTGAGAGCAAACTAAGAATCAAACCAACAACAAAAGTCATGCAGGCACGCACAGGCGCGCGCGCGCGCGGGCGCGCGCACACACACACACACACACACACACACACACACAGGAGATGAGACCATATGCATCCATGTGGTGTAAAAATGCATGGATACAAACCGAGCTGATTAGCATTTCTTCTGGAAAGTGGAACAGGGACCAGGATTGCTTTGGGAGAGGGGACCAAAATGGACTTCAACTTTGTCTATAATGTATTCCTGCTGGTAGATATATCATGTCGTATATAATGTATTCATGTATTTGTATGATTATAATATTGATAAAATAACCAATCTGAACATAAATGGGGATGCAGAGCAATTTCATTTTGAGATCATTGATTTCAACATCCTTAATTTATACGTAAAGAAATCAAGGCTTAGACCAGGGAAGTGACTGGTCCAAGCCCACAGGAGGTGCGGGGATTTGTACTAAACCCAATCGAGTTCCAGCCCCGTGTCTTTCTACCACATCGCACTGTCACCCTTGAGCGGAGACAAGCTATCTTCTTAGCACCAGATGAAGCCCATGGAGATAGAGAGCCTTTGAGGTCCTAAGTCCAAGCCTGGTCCCCATCCACCTGCCTGTCCAGCCTCAGCACGCAGGGAGAGTGCTGGAGCACGAGACAGAAGCCTGCTGGGGATTGTTCTCGGCCCCCAACCTCCCGTGGGACCCCGGGTGAGTGGACAACTGCTTCGGTGCCCTCCTTACCTCCTCCCAGCTCTTGGGTGCTACCCTCCGTGAACTTTGCCTGTGGCGAAGTCCATACGCAACATACCCTCTGCATGACCCTAGATCTTTGCCTCCTGTTCATAATTAATAGACGAAACCACCAAATGAGCATATGTGTACGTATATGCAGCAATGAAGTCTTTTTTTTTTCTTAATGTGAACTATTTTGGCCTAATTCTTTTTTTTATGAAAAGAACGGCTAATATTTCATGGCGAGAGATAAGATCTTGCTTTAATACAGTTAGCTTCAATTGACCTTGAACTGAATCTACAAATTTCTTAGAGGTGACCTCTTCATCGACGCTTGATATATGTTCACAAATAAATTAACTGAGAAGATTCCTATTTAGATAACATGTCCAATCGAGAAGCCAAAATAAAGGCAGATGTCCAGGGCTCACGAGGAGAGTCGTGGAATCATGGAATCTTAGAATAACAAGAGTTTGGGAATGATAAAATTATAGACTCTTAGAGTTTAAGAATCCAGAGCTAGAGGGGACCCCTCACGTGAAGACTGCAGGAGCTAACTTGTGAACTCTTCGGGGACGGGGTGAGGTACTGGTCATCCCCAGCCCTGAGGCTGGTACACACAAGGAGCTTTGTAGTAAATATGTCTTAACAAGTGCCTGAGTGAACAATTGAGTGTTAAGAAAGTCATCCTGTAAAAGAAAACCAGAGAAGGAATCATTCCTTCCACAAAGTTCTACTGCACACCTGCTGTGTGCCAGGCCCTGTGTGACAGACAGACAGACAGACAGACAGACGTAACTCCTAGAAGAGTTCACACACATCCTGCCCTTGAGGAGGTCCCAATCTAGTGATAGTTACTAGGGGCTGAGGAGGATTCTGGGAGATTTCCTCTAGTCCCTGCCTTTTTCCCACCCCTAAATCCTCTCAGGCAGACATTCCACCTGCTTCCAAAGAATACTATGGACAACCTCTCTTGTAAGAACCCCTGTCCTGAAACGGGCTCGCTCCCACAGCAAACTCTTCCTAAGACACCTCTCGTGTTCCACGGTGGGGAACACATGGGTTTGGGAAGCAGAGACACCTGCGGTGGAATCTCCCTCCTCTGCCCCTGCTGACTGAGTCTGTTTCTCTTCAGAGTGTCATGAGAGTAACAATGGCCTCCACAACCATTTGTTTAAAAAGAGAAAATGAAAGACTGTGTGTCAGGGGCCTGGCACAGTTTACAGCACAAAGAGCTTAAAAGTGGTGGCTCCTTGTCTTCGTTGGTGCTCCCATGGAAGCAGACCCTGAGACAAAGATTCAAGTGCCTGTGATTTGGGGGAGGTGATTCCAGGAAACCCCAAGGGTGGGGGGAAGTGAGACAGTGAAAGGAAGCAGCCAGGGGGGTGGGGGGAGGGGGTTATCAGTGCACAGCCAGAGCTTAGTTCCACTAGGGAGTTCTGGGAAATGAAGGAAATTGCATGCCTGAGTCCTCCCCCTCTAAGGGGTGAGAGAGCTGGGGTATTGATGTGCCAACTCCCCTTAGTCATTGGTTGAGGATTGCCGCCAAACCTGGTAATTCATTGGCACTTCCAGTGCGTCTTGCTTGCTTGCAGAGCTGATTGCAGACACAGAGAGAAAGTCCCGGGGCAGAGATGTGGGTGCTGACTATTGGGAGCGGGGCACGTGTGCACGCTAAGGATGTGGGATAAAGGCAGGGCAGGGACAGTGGCTACTACCACTCTGTTATGGCCTGCATGGAGAATAGCTAACTTTTTTTTTGAAGATTTTATTTATTTATTTGAGAGAGAGAGAGAGAGCATGAGTGGGGTGAGGGGCAGGGGGAGAAGCAGATTCGCCACCGAGCAGGGAGCCCAGCGTGGGACTTGATCCCAGGACCCTGGGATTATGACCTGAGCCGAAAGCAGACGCTTAACCAACTGAGCCACCCAGGCACCCCGAGAATAGCTAACTTTTAACGAGCTTTTACTATTTTCCAGGCGATATCATTAGCATTGGATATGTTTTCCCTTATTTAATCCTCACAATCTATGAGGTGGGTCTTAACTGCTATTCCAATTTTATAATTAAGAGAATTGGGGCCCGAGTTCATGTAGCTAGATTTGAACCCAGGCTAACTCTCGATGCTCTTGCACACACAGCCTCTTCTGAAGGAACACACAACTGCACAGCTAGTTAGTGGTAAGTTCAGGTCAAACCCTGAGCTGTAGAGCATTTCCCCACTGCTTGGTGTATATTTGAGTTCCATGCTTCACTGCAGCCTTTTCTGGGCACAGCAATGTCGTGCAAATTCCTCGAGCTCTCTGCGCCTCAGTTTCTCCAGCTATAAGATGGAGTAATAAGCACATCTGCTTTATAAATTACTGTCAAGGGGAGTAAGAAGGTAAACTAAGTTAAACAATTGTCACGCAGGATATTCTCAGTAAATGAGAGCAATTATTTTTCCCCTATGGAAACCTCAGGATTCTTAACTGTAAAATAGAGAACATAAACTTATCTCAAAGGTTCTATTGGTTACCAAGTGAGAAAGTGTAGGTGGATACCATCATTTCCATAAAAGTCAGAAATTAGCACTTTATTTTTTACCTCAATGTTTTATTTTATTATTTTTTATCATTTTATTTTATTTTTCATCATGAGAAGTGTACTCTTTAATCCCCATCCCCTTCCCCCATCCCCCCACCCACCTCCCCTCTGGAAACCATCAGTTTGTTCTCTATAGTTAAGAGTCTGTTCATTGGGTGCCTGGGTGGCTCAGTTGGTTGGGCATCTGCCTTCAACTCAGGTCATGATCCTGGAGTCTCGGGATCAAGTCCTGCATCGGGCCCTGCTTGGCAGGGGGTCTGCTTCTCCCTCTGACCCTACCCCCTCTTGTGCACTCTCTCTCTCTCTCTCTCAAAAAAAAAAAAAAAAGGAGTCTGTTCCTTGGTTTGTCTCTCATGCCTCTCTCTCTCTCTCTTTTTTTTTTTTTTGCTTTGCTCATTTGTTTTGTTTCTTCAATTCCATATAATGAGTGGGATCATATGGTATTTGTCTTTCTCTGACTTATTTTGCTTAGCATTATACTCTCTAGCTCCATCCATGTCATTATAAATGGCAAGATTTCATTCCTTTTTATGGCTGAATAATATCTTCTTTTTTTAAGATTTATTTATTTTAGACAGAGAAAGAGAGCAGAGGGGAGGGGCAGAGGGAGAGGGAGAGAGAAACCTAAGCAAACTCCTTGCTGAATGCAGAGCCCAACATGGGGCTCGATCTCACAACCCTGAGTTCAAGACCTGAGCCTAAGCCAAGTGTCAGACCCTTAACCGATCACATCACCCAGGCACCCCTGAATAATATATTCTTTTTTTTTTTTTAAAGATTTTATTTATTTATTTGCGAGAGAGAGAATGAGAGACAGAGAGCACGAGAGGGAGGAGGGTCAGAGGGAGAAGCAGACTCCCCGCTGAGCAGGGAGCCCATGCTGGACTCAATCCCGGGACTCCAGGATCATGACCTGAGCCGAAGGGAGTCGCTTAACCGACTGAGCCACCCAGGCGCCCTGAATAATATATTCTTTATCCATTCATCTACTGATGAACATTTGGGCTGTTTACATAATTGGGCTACTGTTAACAATGCTGCTATAAACATGGGGGTGCATATATCCCTTCAAATTAGTGTTTTGTTTTTGGTTTTTTTTTTGGTAAATAGTAGTGTGATTCCTGGGTCATATGGTAGTTCTATTTTTAATTTTTTGAGGAACCTCCATACTATTTTCCCAAGTGGCTGCACCAGTTTGCATTCCTGCCCACAGTGCACGAGGGTTCCTTTTCCTCCACATCCTTGCCAACACTTGTTTCTTGTGTTTTTTATTTTAGCCATTCTGACAGATGTGAGGTGATATCTCATTGTGGTTTAGATTTGCATTTCCCTGATGATGAGCGATGTTGAGCATCTTTTTATGTGTCTGTTGGCCACCTGGATGTCTTCTTTAGAGAAATGTCTGTTCATGTCTTCTGCCCTTTTTTAATTGGATAATTTGTTTTTTGGTATTGAGTTGTATCAGTTCTTTATATATTTTGGATACTAATCCTTTATTGGATGTCACTTGCAAATATCTTCTCCCATACAGAAGGTTCCCTTTTAGTTTTGTTGCTTGTTTCCTTCACTGTGCAGAGACTTCTTATTTTGATATAGTCCCAATAGTTTAGAAATTAGCACTTTAGCTGCCTCATGTGGTGTCCACTTTGGCCTGTGTTCAGGCTGAAAGTCTTTATAAATAGGAAATCACCTGATGCCATTCCCTTCTTCCAAGTGTCTATTCCCTTAGAGAGTCTGCCTGCTTTTACTCACTGTCCAGTGCTTGTCTTTACATAGTTGCCTTTTATATGGTGCTCCATTTTACCAAAAAAAAAAAAAAAAAGGGAAGGAAGAAAGTGACACCCTAGCTGAGAGAAATGAGGCCTCCCCTTCTATTTCAAAGTCACAAATAAATATTTCTAAGCTCATTTAGGCCCCAGTCATCAAATAGCCCACCCAAAGTTACTCCTTTCCAGCCATTTCAGACACTTCCCACATTTATCTTCTCATGTGTCCTTTTCTTCATTCTACAGTGGAAAAGCAGAAATAAGGCTCACAGAGTCCACATCCTAGCACTACAGAGAAGAACGTAGAAGGATGGGTTTGAGCTGTGAGACAATGACTTAACAGCTGAATGACCACTTTGGGTAAATCACCGCCCCCTATGAGTCTCAGTTTTCTCTTCTGAAAAGTAGTGGATGTTCAGTTGAGCATTATGTGCAGCACAAAAGAAAAAAAATGAAAGCAACTTGAAGCAGTCTGACCGTTGGTAAGAGAAACTATAATAAAAGTTGATAATCAAACATAGTATGTTTATTAAGAATGATGTGATTGAAGTTAAGACATAGGAGATGTTCCTAATGTATTGTTACTATAATAAAATGATAATTATAGAACAAATTCTAGTTAAATATAATAATGGGATCCCAGTTTTACTTAAAAATATGCATGACATCCTTTGAAAGAAGACCAGAAAGGTGCACATGAAAACTGGTAATGATTGTTATGTTTGGATTGTAGGTGATTTCTAGTTTCTTCTCTATTTTCTAATTTTTCTAAAATGAATATGTTTGCTTCAGAGAAGAAAGGTTTTAAAATATTTTTTAATTTTAATTATTATTATTATTTTTTAAAAGATTTTATTTATTTATTTGACAGAGAGAGACACAGCGAGAGAGGGAACACAAGCAGGGGGAGTGGGAGAGGGAGAAGCAGGCTCCCTGTTGAGGAGGGAGCCCGATGCGGGGCTCAATCCCAGGACCCTGGGATCATGACCTGAGCCGAAGGCAGATGCTTAATGACTGAGCCACCCAGGTGCCCCAATTCTTATTATTTTTTATGTAAGCTTTATACCCAACATGGGGCTCAAACTCATGACCCTGAGATCGAGAGTCACATGTACTACTGGCTGAGCCAGCCAAGTGCCCCTAAAATATTTTTTTAAACCAAAGTGATGGACTCATTTATCACCAAAGTCCCTTCCAGCCAGAATATTCTGTGATTTGTTGATTTATTCCGTGTGTATTTATTGAGCACCTACTCTATACCAGCACCCCTGCTAGCACCAGGGAGACATGGTGATCAAGATACTTTCCCTTACAGCTTCCACTCCACAGGGGAATCAGACATATCTTATTCCTTTCTAGAACCCCAGTGCTCTGCTCATAACACAACAGGTGCCCATTCAGTGTTTGTTGAACAAAGGTTGACTATAATCACTTAGCTCAAAATCCAAGCAAAAAAGGATACCTGGGACAAGGAGCTACAAGGGGTGTGTATGGGGGGACAGAGGACGGGTCCAGAAGGGAATAAAGTCTACAGAGGGGAGGGGCTGGTAGATGTGGTGTGGGGAAGTAGGTAGAAGGTCCAACTTGACCATTTCTGTGTGTTGTGTTGGGCTTGGCCAGGACTGGAGAGACCCACTCATTCCATCTGCTTCCCCAGGGATGCTCTTCCCATGGCTCCCAAGAGTGCCCGAGGTGATCGGAGGACCCCCGGATTCCAGAGGAGGTCAAGAACTCAGGCCTCTCTCTCCATAGGCAATCCCCGAAATCAGCATCCCTGACTTGCTGGAGGGAGATCAGTGTCTCTTGCGTTTTATTTCCATCTCAGCGAGAGGTTAATGGACAATGCGAACTGGCCGCTGTGCAGAGGCTTCTCCTTCCAAGTCCCCGGACCCTCTTTCGCCCTAGCCCCTCTGCATGGTGCCTCCTGGAAGGAGGGGAAGACCCACACCCCTTAATTAACAACCTGAGACAAATTGGAAACAGCTGTGAATAATTAGACAATTTAAGTGCTGTGAAGAAGGAATAATTTCTGTAACCTTCGTAATAAATCTTATGCTGTCTCAGTCCCTACGCTGGACTTGAACTTTTTTTTTTTTTTTTTTTTTTTTCCAGGGGTGAGTTAGCACATTACTCATAAAAGAAACAGTATCCCTTTTGTTTGGGCTGGGTCTGCTTAATAACAAAAGAGCCTATCGCAATTACGGGGGCCCCACGGTGACAGCAAGTGCCCCCGGCTGACAGGACTTGCAAAGTCCGTGGTGAGACAGGCGGCCATGCCCTGACCCGCTGTCCTGTCCGCTGTGGCTTGATTTCCACTCCAGATGACCTACACATTCAATAGGCTCCAGATTTGGGAGATGGTGGTCGGAAAAGATAGAATGCCCAGATGCGTTTGCATCAAACAAGAAGGACCTCGGGTCTAGGCAGGGTTGGACTTCTGCTGGGATTCCAAGAGTCTCTTTTATCCCAACATGTTTCTAAGAGAGGGAGGGAGAGGGAGAGAAACCCTTAGCATGAAGGCACAGGAAAGGACCAGAGGTGGCCCCTAAACCAATAATCCCCTCATTGTGGAGACGAGAATCAAGCCCACGGAGGGGAAGTGATGTAACTTGAGCTCCTGTTGAATGTGTAGCTGAATCGAATCTAGACCTTGACAGTCCGCTTTGGTGTCTGCATAGCAGGTTCCCGCTGATGAAACAGTCAAAATCCCTTCGAGCTCCCTTCGGGGGTTCATGGGGCGGCTCTGTGAGCTTCGGAGCGAGTCCTGGCTTCCAGTCCTGGCTTTCCCCCTCCTAAATGTGAGCTTGGGTAAGTCATTTTACCTGTTCACAGGTCAGTTTACGTGTCTGGGAAGTGGCTACAAAATAGCATCTCAGGTCTGTCATGAGGGTTGATGAAACAATGCACATTAAAATCTCATCAAATATACCTGTCTGCTCCACAGGGGCACCCACACGGCTGAGCAGGGCTGGGGAAAGGCACACAAAGGGGCTGCCTTTGAGCTTGTGACCCAAGCCTCAGGTGGTCTCTGGGAGCCACCAGCAATCCTTTTCAATTTATTCTGGTCACCCCTCTCCTAGATCGTTCAGTGCCCTCCCTCTCCCCAAAGTGCCGACACCCTCTCTTTTCTACTTGCTCTCCACTGATGGCCTTGCATTTACATTATTTCACTGAAACAAGTTTGAAGCAATCAGAAGAGACCTTTTAAATGGCCCTCCATGAAATCCACCCATCCACTGATAGCCATAAACTCTGCTTTTCCTACTGTTACCAAGATGAATGCCCATACTCTGATCTAAGCCGTTTCCTCATCTTGTGCTGAATCAAAGTTCAGAGAAGCTCAGTAATTTACCCAAAGTTAACAGCTAGAAAGCAGGGGAGCTAAAATTTTCATCTTGATCCTATTAGAAGATAAGCTCTGGGAGATTTTTTTCCTCAGTACCCTGCAGAGTGCCTGGCATATGGCACACTCAGTAAATGTCTGTGATGAGTGAATGTGTGAATGAATGAATGAATGAATGAATGACCAATCTGGGGATCTCAGTGAATTTCCCATGATACCAGTGACTTACCAACTGTAGCTTCCCTCATTGCAAGAGCAGAGGTCTCAGTGTGTTAAGACGTAGGGGAGTTACCTATTACAGGTGTGTGTAAGGAGGTAGGAGAATGGAGACTCCTGCATAAAACCACTAGCAGAAAAATAGCAAGGGAGCTTGCCACATATCCACAGCCCTGCACAGGAAAAAAAATCTACCTTCTAAAATTTGGTAACCCAATTCAAACTTTTTATTCCTTGTAAGAGAAGCATTTGAACCCTAAGCTGACACATTAACGTAAAAACTAATCCAGGACAAGTGAAACTTACAAAGGCCATTCTGTAGAAACAATTTATAATCCACGGTACATAGGATTCCCACAGGAAACTATTCAACTATTCCTTGAGAGATGAAATTGCAATTAAAAAAAAATTACAAACCACCTGCAGAAATGAATCACCTTGAGGGTAAACAAGAGAGTTAGCACCTCAAGAATCGAAGAGAAGAATATTCTGAAAGCGACTATTTAAAAATATTGCACTGTATGATAATGACAGAAATGGTTCAGTCTGGGTTCATTTCTTAAAGGGAAGCCAATAGGATCAGAGCCGAACCAGCCATAATCATTAAACCCAGAAAAAACTCCGCTGTACCCCCAACTTCATTCACTGACATGGCGCCTTCACAATTTTTGCAACATCCACCAAATACTTATACTACTTACCTATTTTTTCTTTAAATTGACCCCCTTTAAATTTTTTTATGAATTTTTTTTAAAGATTTTTATTTATTTATTTGACAGAGAGATAGAGAGAACAAGTAGGCAGAGAGGCAGGCAGAGGGAGAGGGAGAAGCAGGCTCCCCGCCGAGCAGGGAGCCCGATGCGGGGCTCGACCCCAGGACCCTGGGATCATGACCTGAGCCGAAGGCAGCCGCTTCACCAACTGAGCCACCCAGGCGCCCCCTTTTTTATGAATTTAACTTAAAGTGAAATCACAATATTCCATAATACCTACAAAATCATGGGCTTGATGTGCTAATTGTGTTTTTTTTAAAACATCAAAATAAATATCTAAGTATTATAATTTTAAAAACATTTGTCTGTGTAGTAAGAATATCTCAGGGGCACCTGGGTGGCTCAGTGGGTTAAGCGGCTGGCTCTTGATTTCTGCTCAGGTCACGATCTCGGAGTCCTGAGATTGAGCCCCACATCGGGTGCCAAGCTGGGCGTGGGGCCTGCTTAAGATTCTCTCTCTCCAGGGCAGCTGGGTGGCTCAGTCGGTTAAGCATCTGCCTTTAGCTCAGGTCATGATCCCAGGGTCCCGGGATCGAGTCCCGCGTCGGGCTCCCTGCTCAGTGGGGAGTCTGCTTCTCCCTCTCCCTCTGCCTGTGCTCGTGTTCTCTCTCTCACCCACTCTCTCTCTCAAATAAATAAGATATTAAAAAAAAAAGATTCTCTCTCTCCCTGTGCCCCTCCCCCACTCTAAAAAAAAAGAAAGAAAGAAAACCTCCTATACCACCAGTGGTATATCAACTTAACTTTGGAAAATACTGACCTAGAGCAGTCACCCTCATTTCAGAGATGGGAAGGTAAAACTTCACCAGAAGCCAAACAGCAAGTTCAGACAGAGGCCAGGCCCCCACCCAGACACCTGCCTCTCAGCAAAGGACTGAGTCCAGCGCCCCGCCTCATGTGGCCACCATTCACATTTTTCTGACATAACTTTTTAATCTGTTTGCAAAAATCAGAAATTCTTTATGCGTTTTCCAAAATAAAGGTAAAAATGGCCTTAAGAGGGGGGTCGTCATTTCCCCCAGACATGTATTCCATCTCCGTAAATGAAAACCGTATTTATGCATGCTAATGAGATGGGAAGTGAGTGACTATCCTGTTCAATGAATGGAGAAGCAGGTCTGCGTCGAACATATTAAAATAATAATATTGCTAAAGTCACAGCTAACTGAGGAGCTCAAGGGGCTTCATGAATGTGAAGCCATTCATAACACTTTAAAGAAATCAAACTAAAGGGAGAGAGATTTCCTTTACCACTAACATATTGCCAATTCGTAAGTGAGCTGAAGCTTGCCTCCGCTGAACAACTGTGTAGCTGCAGAGATGTTTTGGGCATTTTTAAATGAGGCTATGATTACACCCAACTTTCAGTTATCTCTGGGAGCAAACTTTCCAGCCCCATCCACACACTCTAACTCCGTCTCTCCACTCCCACACTGCTTGATCCATGACCTTTTCCAAAGAAAACTTATCCAGATAAGAATTCAAACTCCATAGAGGATCATTTAAGACTCCTCACAGTCAGATCTCACCAGCCCTTCTGGGCCAACTGCCCACCACTTACCTCCTTCCCCCCACACGCTGGACTTCCCCAGGTGCTTGTATACGTTATGGAGGTGCCCGCTGCTGTGACAAATAAATCCTGAAAGTTCAGTGGCACAGCACATTAGAATTTCACGTCTCACTTAACAGTTCGATGTGAGTGTTTCCGTTCCGTGAACAGTTTTCCTCCCTGTGATCATCCAGGTCCTTCCCATCTTGTGGCTCTGCCATCCCTGGGAATTCAGGATGCGGGACAGAAAGCCATCAGACAGGGGAAGAGGTCAAGAACATGTTATACCCCTTTCTTAATCATGTCAGCCCAGGAGTGGCAAACATCTGGTGCTCACATCCCACTGGCAAGATCAGTCATTTGGTACCTTCCTGGTGGAAGGAAGGCTGGGGTATGTGGTCACTGAATAGACAATCCTCCTTGCCCTTTTGCCTGCTGTTCTTTCTCTACCTCTTGAACTCCTATTCATCCTTCAAGGCCCTATCGTATTCATCCTTCAAATATCACCTCTCTGCAAAGCCATCACTGATGTTCCAGGCAGAATTAACCAGTCTCTCTCATGTTCATTTGGGACATGTCTCTATGAGGAGACACTTCAGGCATTCAACTATCTGTCTCTTCTGACATCTGAGCACCCCAAAATTAGGTCTGTGTCTTGTTCAACTTTGGGTCACTAGCACTATTCCTGATATAGGACAGTGGGCATTCAATACATGTTTTTTCAAATAAACCAATATATGCTCATAAAATTCATTAATAAACATTTAGTGAGTTACTCCTATGCTCCCAGAACTGCATATAGAACAAAAGGAGTTCCCAAATAAATCATCTTTAGTTCTAAGAGTTAAATTTTTAAGCAGAACGCATAATGAACTTGGGCAAAATTCAATTCAGGGGAAGGGCAGGAGAGATCCAGAGCAGTCTCTCCTTGCCTACGGGCTCCCTCATACACTGGACCCATCACCCATTTGTCTGAAACACAGAGGCTCTGATAAGAGGCTCCCAGAAAAGCACAAGCCAGCTCTCCTCGTGTGTGTGCCCCACGCATGGCCCATCCCTCCAGCTGCCTTCCCAGGAAGGAAGACAGAAGGGGTTCTGCGATTTAGTGAGTTTGGGAAACACAGCATACTCTATTTCCCTTTGGGCAATCCATGACCATCACTGGTGTATGGAGGGCTCTGGGAAGGACAGCGGGGAAAACACAGTGAAGCAGATTAACCATGTTGAAAGCAGCGTGTCTCCATTTTCTTCCGCAAAGAATCCCTCCGGCCAGACCTCCAGGGACCCCTGAGCCACTGGCTGGAGCAACTGTCCCCAGCTCCTGTCTGAGGGGAAGTGGCCACACACGCATCCTCGTCCAGGCAGGCTGGGAAGGACAGCTGAGAGCTGGCCCTGGAGGTGGGGTGAAGGAGCTGCCACCTGGCCCAGGGGCCACGGCCCACCTGTGGCTGACGGGCTGCTGTGTCCAATCGGTGGGTACCATGTGATCAGTTGCCGAGGAGCCAGAGCAGGGGCAGCAGGGGAGGCAAGGCATGTCCCTAGCAAAACCTGCCTGATGGCCAGGGCTGGACAGAGGGCCCTGCACGGACATGGCCCCAAGCCATGCGTAAGCATCACCCAGGCCCTTGGCACACGGCCCAGGCCACCCCTGACCCTTTGGAGCCTGACCCGGAGGCTGGACCTGGCACCCGGCTCTGCCTTGGAAAGTTCCAGCGTGCATCTATTTGTAACTTCACTTCATGGCTCTGACCTCGGAATTCTTTTTTGAGCCAGTCGTAACATCTTACCGGTTGCCTCGTTAACTAATGAGGTAAATAAAACCTCAGATGTGTTCATTTAATGTTTTTATTTATCTTATATTTACATTTATATATTTATATTTTAAAATTTAGAAACTGTCCCCCTTCACATCCCCATTTTTATGGTTCCAAAAACCTAAACAGAATGCCAGCCCTTTTTTCTATCAATCTCCTCCTTTTGATTTCCTTAACTCTGTTGAGTGCTCTTTCTTACTTTTTGACTTAAACATCTGGCTCATTGATTTGTATTCTTTCTCATCTAATAGTGAAAAGCATTTTGTGGTATGGATTTGTATCTGCGATGGGAAGAAAAATGACCTCCCCAGAGGTATAGTCACTTCCTAATTCCCAGAACCCGTGACTGTTACTATATATGACAAAAGAGGCATATTAGGTTATGTGGCAAATATGCCACAAAGTCAAGGATCTTGAGGAGCTTGTCCTGGATTATTGGGCTGGGCCCTAACTGCCACTGCGCGCATCCTTTTAAGAGGGATGCAGGGGAGATTTGATACAGACATGCAGAGGAGAAGATGATGTGCAGATGAAGGCAGAGATGCAGTGATGCACCCTCAAGCCCAGGATGGCTGGGGCGGCTAGAAGAGGCTCCCCCGTGCAGCCCATGCAGCCCGGAGCGAGCACAGCCAAGTCTGTCCTGGTTTGTTATAGCAACCACAGGAAACTCACACACCACCTGATACAGATTTGGCTGTGTTCCATGAATTTCCGGGCATGGCGAGGTCATGAGCGATATTTTCCAGGTATTGGAGTTTTTAGTTGCAGCTTTTAGTTATTCTTTGTTCTAAGAGATAGAGGAACATTGTTCCATTCTCTTGAAGCGGGTTTTTGTGCTGATGATGTTTGGGTGTTATTACTGGCGCTCGAGCTTTTTTTGGAACGTATCCGTATTTCTATCGTGGCAAAATTAATCATGAATTTTTTTTTAACTTCCAATGGATTCAGAAAAGTTGTAAAGCAACTGATGAGAGGAGATAAGTAAATGTATTCTTCACATCACCCCTGTTGCCGCTTTTGCCTACTTGGTCTAAGCAACTGAGAGAAGTACGCTGACTTCCCTACCTTGTTAGGTTTGTGTTCATTTCTCTTTTGTATCATCAACAGTCTGTTTTCTAGATTTTAATACTATGTAGTTCATCCCATAAAACACTGTGATTGCTCTGTTTTCTTGATAGGTGTTTTTGATTTTTATCAACCAAAAATTTATCCTCTGTGGTTTTTTGTTTCTGTCTTGCATTGTTTGTTATTTTATCCTACAATTCCTTGAAAAGCACTTTGAAAACACTTTCCCTTCAAACTTTCTAGCCTCTTTGTTTTAGGTGTATCTCATGGAGACAGAACATAGCTGAGTTTGGAGTTTTTTGGTTTGGGGCTTGGGGTTTTTTAATCCAGTCTACGAGTAAGCATAAGATTTAACCCATTCACATTTATTGCCATACTGATACGTTTCTCCTTATTTTCATCACCTTGTTTCATAAGATATCTTTAAATGATTTATTCTCCTGTATTTTGCTTTGTCTTTTTTCCCTAACGATTGGGAAGCTGTACATACCATTTTAAAAATCTTCTGGACAGGGGCACCTGGGTGGCTCAGTCAGTTGAGCGTCTACCTCATGATTTCAGCTCAGGTCATGATCTTGGGGTTGAGGGGTTAAGCTCTGTGTCAGGTTCCACACTCAGCGGGGTGTCTGCTTCTCTCCCTCTCCCTCTGCCCCTCCCCCGTGCTCACACACACACACACTCTCGTTCTATAAAAAATAGATAAATAAATCTTAAAAAAAAAACCTTCTGGACACACTGATCCCACTTGCAGCTTCAAGAATCCATCTTTCCATTGCCATTTCCAGCTTTACCCTTGGGGTAACCACCCTTATGTTTATTCATTCAACATATATTTAATGAGTATGTATATATGCCACATATGGGGCAGGGCCCAGAAGTCAGAGATGAGCAAGGATGGTCTGGTAGGGAGGGAGAGACCCATAGCAAATAATCATAATTACACAAGTGCCATTATATAATAAATGCATTAATAATTACATAAGTACAATTTTAAAAATATACAACTTGATTTGGGGCGCCTGGGTGGCTCAGATGGTTAAGCGTCTGCCTTCGGCTCAGGTCATGATCCCAGGGTCCTGGGATCGAGTCCCGCATCGGGCTCCCTGCTCATTGGGAGCCTGCTTCTCCCTCTGCTTCTCTCTCTCTCTCCCTCTGTCTCTCATGAATAAATAAATAAAATGTTTAAAAAAAAAATATAGGGGCGCCTGGGTGGCTCAGTCGTTAAGCGGCTGCCTTCGGCTCAGGTCATGATCCCAGGGTCCTGGGTTCAAGCCCTGCATCGGGCTCCCTGCTCCGCGGGAAGCCTGCTTCTCCCTCTCCCACTCCCCCTGCTTATGTTCCCTCTCTCACTCTGTCTCTCTCTGTCAAATAAATAAATAAAATCTTTAAAAAAAAATATACAACTTGATTTGCTTATTAATATATCCCTCCAAATAAATGGCCTCCATAGGGTCCAGGTTTCTTCTTACAAGTTATACTGCTTTCTGAAAACACACTCTGGAATCCATCCTCTATCTGCTGGAATCCACTTGTGACCAATGCCTGGCACCATCCCCTACCTACCAGCTGGTGCAGGGTCTTCCCTGTTTCTCCACCTCATGGCCATTTCAATTAAGACCAAGAGGAAGGAATCACACCCTTTGCTTCTTACTGAAAAGACCAGAAATTTTTGCTTCCATGTAGCCCCAGAAACCAGCACAGCAACTAGCTATTGAAATAATGAATTAACCAGAATCCTTTGCTCTAAGAGACCTCAATCCCTTGGGAAGAAGAGCAGGGGTAAGTAATTAATACGTTATTATAATCCTGACTTGGTCCGGATTGGGCAAGGCTGGTTGAGACTTGGGTTTTCCTCCCCACCCTGAGGTGGCATTACAGAGGCAAGGAGTCAGCAATGGAATTCCGCGGGCCTCAGATGTTCCCCCAGATCTGGGGGCCGCAGAAGAGGAGACTGTGGGGGCAGGAACTGACATTCACTGCTCGCTGGGGGAAATGGTGAAGGCAGTTCTGGGAGAAATCCAGAAATTCCACATCTAGAAACAGATCTATCTAGAAGCAGAGTTGTCTGCTGAGCCTCTCAGGAGCCAAGTGGTTGGGCTATGGAGGCCAGATCAGGCATCAGAGAGGGTGAGTGAGTCTCGCGAGCACACACAGCCCCCAGGGACTCTGGGACACCAGGACGAGATGGTCTTAGGGCCCAGCTCTGACGCCATGGTTCCCCAGCCCTGAGCTATCTGGTGTTCCTTGAAAGAGCTTCAGGATGGGTTGACCATAGCTTCCCCATCAGCTTTCCACCGTGATCAATTGTTGCAATGAAAGCTTTCCAATTACGCTCCCCTGAGAACCCCAAACTGCCACCTTCCAAGAGGCCTGCCCACACGGAAGAGTTTATGGATGTTGGGATCAAACCCAAAGCCGCCGGGGTCAGCAACTGCATGGCTGGCTCCAGGCACAGGGAGGAAAACCCCGAGAGGGGGAGTCCCCGTGGATGGTGTGGGCAGCAAAGGAGTGTTTTCATGACTCAGCTCAATGGAAGCAGCTCAGCCCACACCCTGGTCCCTCCACAGCGGGGTCCCACCCCATCCCACAGCCAACAAGGCTTACAGAGAGCCTGCGTGTCAGCTCAGCCACCCTCGCTCACTTCCGTCTGCATCTCGTCTGTCCCAGGACAAGGTGGCTCACCATCCACCTCTGTCTTGCACACAAAGACATTAAAAGAACTTGAGCTTTGGGGTAGGGATGAAGAGACAGGAGGGGGAAAAAATTCCACCCCTATACCTCTCAGCACTGCCTTCCTCCAAACGTAGTAATACCTAACAGGAGGTACCATTCATAAATAGAGTTAACTGCTGGCTAAGATTTTCTCTTTTTCTTTTTCTTCTTTTTTTAAATCTGGTGTTTATAATTCCAATTGGTGTAAAATTTCCTGATGGTTAACACATCACATTACTGACACTTTTGAATGAATGACTCATTCCCGAATAATTGACTAGCTTTGTAATTTGGGAAGTAAAATCACATTTACGAGTCCCTTGAGTGGAGGGTCTATATTGTTGTGCATAAAAAGTAGATAAATCATAAAAGTAGAATCTGCAAACATTCCCATTAGCCTTTGTCCTTGCATGAAGGCAGGGCCTCTTAAAAGTGCACAGCTGCCTAGAATCACCAGAGTGCTTTAAAATCGGGCCCCATTTTATCTTGATGGTAAAATTACATGTTGGTCACCATAATCCTGTCTGTGTCCAATGGACCGGCCGTGCTCCGAATCTCTCTTTTCCAGCCCGGGTTCTTATCCCGGTTCAAGCTATCCAGGCCACACCGACTTCGGGTGCTTTGTGGCCAAACGTGGAACCCCATCAAGAAGAAACACTCCCCAATTAAGCCAGATTCAATTACAAGCAGCATCCACAAATAATAAATGGGTGCATTGCCAATTTAGGGTTCAACAAACCCACAACATGACCCTAATAAGATCTGACAGATCTTATTATCTTTTTTCTTTTTTTCGTTCTTCTTTTTTTTTTTTTGAGTGGGTGAGAGTCAACTATTATTATTATTTTGTTTAACTACACACATG
The DNA here is from genome assembly GCF_002201575.2 of Neomonachus schauinslandi. NCBI lineage: Eukaryota > Metazoa > Chordata > Mammalia > Carnivora > Phocidae > Neomonachus > Neomonachus schauinslandi. Next base: position 7,049 of record NW_025408909.1, on the reverse strand, counting down.
CATGCATGCATTTTTTTTTAAGCATATCTATTTTTAAGAGCAAAAAGTACACATGGGACCGAGGGGCAGGCTCAAGCCTGTGCTATGGGGTGCCGAACCCTAATTGTATTTTTATGTGCTGTGGATTTGAAATCTAGAAGTCCTGGGATTTTAAGCCTCAGGTCCTTTTCCCACTTTTCCCGAGTACTGTAAATTAGTTTAGTATGCTTGAAAGAACCCCTAATTGTAACTGTTCTTGTTGACATATCAACTTGAGGCCGCACAGAGCTGGCTTGGGGACTATCGCCCTTGGTTTTGTAGTTACAGTGCATTTTAAGGGCCTGACAGGTCTGGTGCTAAGATGTTCTGAATTAGATTTGAATTACAACCGCTAAATGCCCTTGTCAAAGATTGTTAGTCCTGACACTAGCCATGTACCTTGAACTGACTGTTCCAATGCAAAGGCCCACGGCTTAAACAAAGACATGCCCCCAAGTTTCATTCCGAATTGTCAAAACGTAATTGAGTTAAAAAGAGCAACTACAGCATAAGAATTGCAATCTTTGCTGCTTCTTTTCGCTTTGAAATAAATCCAGGGGACAATTTAGCGGCATCACAGGCGCAAAATGAGAAGAGCGTTTTCCACCAAGACGCAGTGTTCTTAAAAAATAAAAATCCAGACCCTGTATTGCAGGATTAGAACAGCCAGAGAGGACTTCTCAAGTGCCTCTCACTTTCAGACTGTGTCCTTCCCAGGTGAGAGAAGAAAGAACCGCCCGCTAGACAGTTGACCCGCGGTGCCAAGCACATGGCTGTGGTCGCGGAAATGAATGAGTGAATTTTCAGAGAGATCGTGGGTAGAAAGATGGGATAGAGGAATGAAGTCAGGCAACCTGGCTTGAGTCTCCTTCCTGCTGCCAGACGTGGGCCCTGCCCAATTATTTTCTCTTTTCTGAGCTGCCATATCCTCCCAGGCACACACACATGCCCCATCCCAGAGAATTAACTAAGCCCACAATCAGTAAAGCCGTGTTCGCACACTGCTCTCACTGTCTGTCCTTTCTTCAAAAGATTACTCACCCCAGGGTTTTGTGAGCCTGCACCGGGAACTCCAACTGCAAGGCATCGAGAAGCAGGGCCTGGGAAGGCTGAAACGGGGTGCCCAGCTCACAAGCTGGGAGACCAGGCAGCAGGCCCAGGGGAAGCTGCTCGTGCCACATGAATGGCGGTGGCATCACGGTGGCCGAAGAGCATCTGGGCCATCTGAAAATCCTCCAAATTCGGAAGTCAAATACATCAGTCAAAACAAACTCAGCCGCCTGTGCATTCAGCCAGGGGCCGGCAGTTCACACCTAGAGGACTCATGTTTTCATATATTTCAGGGAAGGCAGCTGATGGATTGGAAATGGGGTTGTCAGAACACAGGAGAGCTTTGAATTTCAGATGAACCAATAATTTTTTAGGAGACAAATGTCCTAATTATCTTATGGGTGTATTTTAAAAGTCTTCAATAGTTATCTGAATTTGAACTTAGCTGGGTATCATGGGTTTTTTTTTCCTTCTGCTAAATCTGGCAATCCTCAGTAGAAAGAGCCTTAAAACTGAGAATCAAAAAAGACCCAAGGTGAAGTCCTGTTTCACCTTAGTGATGCATTTCACCCCCCTGGGGTCTCGGGTCACCCCCGCAGTAACGTGATAACATCAGCCCTGAGTCACAGAGGAGGGAAGGAGACATTGAGTCCCAGCAGGGCTTGGGGTGCTGTGAAATGCTCAAATGTTCCCTGCTGCTATCATTTCATAACTGGCAAGTGCCGTCAAAATGCAAAGGGGCCAGAGACCCATTCATTAGCAGAGTGACAAGTCCCTCCCTCCCTTGCTAAGTAAGAAAAGCACATGACATCTCGACTACACATATACTTCTTAGCAGGGATGGAAACAGCAAGTTCTCGAATTGCTCGGTCGGATTCTTGGACCTGAAACAATGAGCACAAATCTGGGCAGCTTCACCTGAAAAAAAAAATACCCCAGAGAAGGCGTTCCAGTGGCTTGTTTGGGGAATCCCCCGTCCAGGAAGGAGGGGGAGGTGTGATGAAAGATGAGGTTCTCAGTCTGCATCTGGAAAGACCATTTTGTGCTTCTTTAGAGAAAAGCCTGAGGTGCCCAGGAATGTCGGCCCCGGCGAGAGTGGACGAGGAGAGAGAAATTGCAGGGAGCAGACCTGGACGGGGAATTTGCTAAAACTAGAGGTTTCCACTCGACCTTCAACTCTGACCTGGAGGACCAGGAGCCCTGGCCTGTCCTCTGGTAGGCTGCCCGAAAGCCTCTTCCATGCTGTAAAATAAATAAGTGAGAGGAAGAATCATGTTTGTAGGTTGTGCATAAAGCCCAAAGCAAAATATCCTCCTTTAGAAAAAAAAAAGGGGGTTGGTGGGGGAAGCCGAAATGATGCGCTATGGTGTCAGAAATTACCTGCTGGCAGGATCCGTAGGAGAGACCGGTTTATGAAAGCATTTCTCAGGAGACGCAGACGGACCAAGGACAAGGAGACACTTGACTCCAGGGCCGTCATCTGCGGCACTGAAGCCACAGGTGGGGGGCATTAGCTCAGCGAGACGCCCCTCACCCTCTGATCAGCTCTGAGCGGCCCCCTCCCCGCCTGGCCTGGGCCTGATTCAGATGCAAGTCACAGCCCTGGGGTTCAAGCTGCTGCCGCTTAAGGAGGCTTATTTCGACACAGTAATTACAGGGCTCGAATGATGCTTTACATTAGAGTATAAAACACTCATTAAATTAAAATTCTTCCATGAAATCATGAAAATAAACAGTCTGTCCAAACTGGCATCAACAAATTCACAGGGCGACTCTGCCTTTTCTCAGGCCCGGCCCGGCTGCAGGACTCCTGGAACCTCGAAGTGTGAATGGCTCACATTCCTTTGAAGGCAGCATTCTGCTTCTTTTTAAGATTATTGCTTTAATTGTTTTTACAACTTGTAAGATTTTAAAGCTATTAAGCTTCAAAGTTGGGGGTGGGGGACCTTGCAATGAGGAACTTGTCCCCAGCTCAGCCAGCAGTGGGTGGGGGGGGGGGGCGGAACGGGTTACTGCTCCCAGCCCCCAGACCCTTCTGGGACAATTAAAATGCAGGGGAGAGGCGGGGATGGGCAATTTTTCCATGACCCCTTAAGGGATAGAAAATAAACCTCACATTTCAAAGGTTTTAGACAGAAGAGGAGGGAGTAGATGGGAAGAGCCAGTCAAACTGGGCATGAACTTGGCAACCAGCTCCTCTGAGCTCACTTTCCTTGGGTATAAAAGGAGAAGAGGGAGGAGACACAGTGGATTCTCCGTATTTGGGGTGGTTATGTTCTATAAAGTCGCCAAGAACATCAAGTTAGCAAGTACTGAACCCCTGCACCTGGGAGAAACCCAAGGGAAGGCACCTGTGGGCTTCTGATCATATTTTCATCAGCCGATCGATACATAAACTTGTTTTGTGTGTGTGTGTGTTTCTGCTTAAAGACATCTTATTTAATGGACATCATTGATTCATTAACCGTGAATTCCTGGGCAACCGCGCTAGAACTCTTGCCCGAAAGGACACAGTAAGATGCATGACAGCCATTGATCTGGGCAGCAGGCAGCGTGGGGGCCAGGAGAACGGGGAAATCACCAACAAAAAGTGCAAAAATGCAAAAACCATAGCACGAAATAGACCGCATGCGAGTGAAAACGGGAAGGCAGACCGTCCCCTTGCTCCACCGCAGGTGGGAACGTGCGCGTCTGGAGACCCCAAAAGCTCCTTGTTCTGCACATGTGCATGAACATCTGCAAAAAAACGCCAGGAGTGCTGGTAAATTTTAGGGAAGTTACAAATACGTTTTAGCGGAGGAGAATTTACAAATACGGAATCTACAAATAATGAGGGTCAACTCTACTTTACAGGCAAGAAAAGGGTGTTTTTAAAACAAAACAAAACTGAAGGTAGCTACTTTGCCTTCCAGACAGGGGTTTCCGGGAAGGGAGTGGAAATGCCAGAGGGCATAGTCTAATTTGAATCAGGGAAATAAATTTCAGTACTGCTCCCTGTTACCTACAGAGACAGGAGGACAGAGGTGTGACAGAGAGTTTGATCAAGATGCATCACAGGTGGGGTAACAGTTCAAGGCTTTCTCCTTTAACCATTAAAAGGGAAGGCAATGGGACACCTGGGTGGCTCAGTCGTTAGGTGTCTGCTTTTGGCTCAGGTCATGATCCCAGGGTCCTGGGATGAGCCCCGCATCCAGCTCCCTGCTCAGCGGGAAGCCTGCTTCTCCCTCTCCCACTCCCCCTGCTTGTATTCCCTCTCTAGCTGTCTCTCTGTCAAATGAATAAATAAAATCTTTAAAAATAATTAAAAAAATGGAGCACCTGGGTGGCTCAGTCGTTAAGCATCTGCTTTCAGCTCAGGTCATGATCCCAGGGTCCTGGGATGAGCCCTGCATCGGGCTCCCTGTGCAGCGGGAAGCCTGCTTCTCCCTCTCCCACTCCCCCTGCTTGTGTTCTCTCTCTCACTGTCTCTCTCTCTGTCAAATAAATAAATAAAATCTTTAAAAATAATAATAATAATAAAATAAAAGGGAAGGCAATCCCTGGGGCACCTGGGTGGCTCAGTTGGTTGAGCGGCTGACTTTTGATTTCAGCTCAGGTCATGGTCTCGAGTTATGGGATCAAGCCCCATGTGTGGCTCCACTCTCAGTGGGGAGTCTGCTTGTGGATTCTCTCTCCCTCTCCCTCTGCCCCCCCCCCGCTCATGCTCTCTCTCTTTTCCTCTCTCTAAAATAAATAAATAAATCTTTAATTAAAAAAAAAAAAAGGAAAGGCAACCCCAAAAGCAATATTAAGGAACACCCAGGAGTCTAATACTTGGGACATAATAGGTGAGTATGAAGATTCAAAATAATTTATCCTAAGTGTTCAGAACATAATAGAACTGGAAAAACAGTAACGGTAGATAGAGTCATCACAAATAAAATGTGCTGTCTTTTACCTCCAAGTCTCTCCCTGCTTCTCACCGTGTGGTAACACTTCAGAATGGAAACTGTGTCTTTTTGGATCCCCAGTGCTCAGAACAAGGTCTCGCACATAGAGTAGACGCTTGGGAGACATTGGCCAAAAGCAGAAAACGAGCATGGATTTTGCGAAGACCGTGACTTGCCTTCTGAAGGGAAGCCTTGCTTTGATGGGAATAAATCTTCAGGCCCACAATCTGGAGTATATGCCCAGTGTCTCCAAAGCTAGTGGAGACCAGAAAATAACCCAGACTCCCCTCTGGTCTGGACTTTCCAACCTGGGCTGCGAAGAGCCCCAGGACATCGCAGAGGGGTGTCAGGTGGCCTCGGGGAGCGAGGGGCAGGGGAGGTTCAAGCAGAGGGAAAGCCAAGCAGGCCCGGCTCAGGAAGCCCCAATCATGGTCCTCCACCAGCCAAACAGTAAAGCTGTAAATTTATCGGATTATTCATTAGATTATACAAGGTAGATATTATTTATCCAAAATAGTCTCTTTGCTTAATAAACAAACGAACAAACAAATAAATAAATAAATCGGACTTGCACACTGCCAATATCCGATCACTTAACGTCGGAGAGAAGAAAACTGGGATTCAGAAGGTGAAAGTGACTTGACCAAGGTCACAAAGCAAGAAAGGGGCAGACCTCAGCCTGGAAGCCGGTTTCCACCACTCAACAGGATGGTCCTCATTGAGCACATCCATGTGAGTATGAATTCCTTGTAGCCATCAGGATAGGCTTAGAATAGGCTGCAGTAACAAACAGTTCCCCAAATCTCAGCAGCTTAACGCAAAACTGGGTTGCTCACTCACTCGGACAGTGTGGCTCTGGATGATTCTCCAGAACAGCCATCCTCCATGGGGTGACTCAGGATTCCAGATGCTTCTTTGGAGTGGCCCTGCCATCTCAACGTTGGTCCCCTCCATAATCACCTCAGTCCAGAGAGGGAAAGCCTTCTTAGCCTCAGCCTGGCAATGACACGCATCACTGTTGCTCACACTTCATTGTCCAACGCTAGACATGTGACCCTGCTGCCATGACGTCCATGTGCCCAGGAAGAAAAAAGAACCAGCGATTGGCATAGGCACTGCTCATTCTGACCAGCTGTGGGGTTTTACTCAGTCCGTAGGACAGTAGAAAAACCTTGAGACCCAGAGACAGAAAACCTGAGTTTCAAGCTCTGGTCTTAGCAGTTTGGGAGCACGTGATCTCAAGCCCATCAGTAGAGCTACTTGAACCTCACATTTCCCTCAGAAATGGGTGTGATAGTAACACCTTCCTTCTCTCGGGAGTAGTTTGACGTTCAAAGGAACTGAAGCATATGAAATTGATTTGAAAATTATAATGTAGTCTAGGAACATTATTTATTTTCATTGTTTCCCAGAGGTTAGGCCCTTGTCAGAGCTAAGCCAGAGGAGTGTTAAGCCAAATGACACCACGTAATTAACTCTCAAATGAGTTTGTGCTTGGCAAAAAGAACCAGTGCAGACCAGGAAAGGAATCTGCATTCCTAGGGATGCCTGAGAAAGTTCTAGAACTATAGCCCACCAGAACTGGAAAGAACTACAAAGGCTCTCTCCCTCCTGATTCTCACTGTGTAGCAGACACTGAACCCTACTGCTTGAAATATAAATACCATCACGTACTTATGAGGATTAAATTAATCCCAGTGTTGAAACAATCACTTTGGGCTTTTCCCATCTTGCTCATCCTGGAGCTTCTTGGAATGTTGAGCTGTCAGCAAAAATGCAAATGTGATGACAACAGCATTGATGGTGTTCAGGGCTTTTGAGGGTAAAAGGAGACAGACGTGCACATACCTTGCTCATGTGGACATGGATCAGAACAAGATCTTTCTTTTTTTTTTTTTTTAAAGATTTTATTTATTTATTTAAGAGAGAGAGAATGAAAGACAGAGAGCACGAGAGGGAGGAGGGTCAGAGGGAGAAGCAGACTCCCCGCTGAGCAGGGAGCCCAATGCGGGACTCGATCCCGGGACTCCAGGATCATGACCTGAGCCGAAG
>NW_025408908.1:0-27598 GCF_002201575.2 Neomonachus schauinslandi | reverse complement strand
TCCCTGCCCCCAGGCCCTGTCTCCCTGCCCCAGGCCCTGTCTCCCTGACTCAGACCCTGTCTCCCTGCCCCAGGCCCTGCTTCCCTGCCCCCAGGCCCTGCATCCCTGCCCCAGCTGTGGGAGGGTGAGGCTCAGCGCCCCCCCTCTCCTGCTCTCGGAGGGGCAGGGAAGAGGAGGAGGCTGATGCTGTCCTCTTAGATCCTTCCTGGAGCAACCATGGGTACCGCTGCGGCAGCGATGCCCAGTGTTAGAAAGGCCAGAGCTAGCTCTGGTAGAAGGTGTCTGTGACGGAAGGCGCCTGCATTGTTCGTTCTGTCCCCATCCTGAAGTGAGGGCACCAGAGGCTGGAGAAAGCCCAGCTTCAGGACCACCAACCTTCCGGCACTTTCTGGGACAAGTGGGGACGTGACGTGTGCCTTGGCCAAAGGTTAGAAGGCCAAGGCACTCGCGGGGCTGGCGGGTACGTGGGCTACTTGGCCGCAGCCTCATTTGTCTCTGAGCGCCGCGCGGCCAGCTGAGGCTGCTGGGAATCGGCGGGAATGCTCTGCTGCTGAGCTGACACCAGGTCCGGACAGCTCGGCCACGCTGCAGGCTGCCTGTCCTTCATGACACGCCGCCCCCTCCCACCCCGGCAACCGCAAGGCTCAGGGTCCTCCCATCACTTGCAGACGCTGGCCCTCCAGAGAAGAGGAGCCACCCGAGGGACATCGGCCAGGACAGTGAGAATACACAGCAACCCTTAAAACTCCTTTTTGACATCAGAGGTAAGCAGATGCCTGGTGGAGCACATCACGTTGGATGTCAGAGAGCCCTGAATAGTCCCTGACGACCTGCATGGGGACAAAACGGCCAGTGGGGGGTGACCGGAGCAGGCATGCTCTGGGGCCCCTGGGAAGCTGGGTCTGGGAGCGCGGCGTCTGGCCCCGCGCCGGCCCCGTCCACAGGGCGGGAGAGCTCTGCTGGTCAGACCTGGGGGAAAGCAGCGTTTCCTAGGGGTCACAAGTGTGTTTTGTCACCACCCTGAACAGAAAAGGGATTCTGAGTCCTCGGGATTGTTGGAGTGCGAGCAGGACTGATGAGGCTGCTCAGGCTGTCACCCTTGGGAGCAGAACCAGAGTCGGGGCAGGTGTTTTCACTGGATCTGGTGAAACCAGTCGTGGCTGAGGTGGGGGCGCGGGGTGTTTGTGTGGCCCTGAGTCCTCTTGGGGCCAGCACCTCCGGCGGACCTCCGGCCACAGGCTGATCACAGCCGGGCGTTCGGATAAATGCTACGGACATCTGCCACCCGTTCCAGGCGAGCCTTTGGCCAGGTGAGCGTGCTGAGCCAGGGGCCGGAGCACAGCCTGGACGAGGCTGCTATGGGCGAGGAGGTGGGTGTGAAAGCGACCCCACGGAACGGTTGGGCCCAGGTAGAGAACGCCCACCCTTTGTGCTTCCTTCCCACTCACAGGCACCCAGGGGGTCCCTTTTGGGCATTCTGGTGGGGACCCAGCCTGAGATGCCCCTCCCTGGAGATGGGGCACCACCGCGGACAGAACCAGCCCGCGGCTGAGCTGCAACCACTACCTGGTGTCCTGAGGCCAGACCCGGACCCTACCAGCCATGCTGTCGGCTGCCAGGAGGGTCTGCAGGGGTGGGGGGCATGCAGCCCCGCCTTCCCCCAGTGTAGAAGTGCCTGGCCGTACCTGTGACCTGCAGTGGCGGCCCAATCCCAGAGCCCACGTGGCACCAGGACCCCAGGCCGCTCTGGGAGAGGCGGCAGGGCGCGGGGGGCACAGCCTGGGACTCAGGGACAGGAGGCTCTGAGCTGCAGCAGCTTGGCCACCCGCCCCGGCTTAGCCAAGGGGGTCACCGTGTGCATCAGATGGCAGTGATGACATTGCCTGGTTGAGCAGGTGCTCAGTAAGGGCTGTTCCCTCCCTCCCCCCTCCCGTCACTGGGCATCTGGGCCTGGGACCCGCATGAGCTCGCAGCCTTCCACCCGCCCCCGGGGCCACGCTGCCCTTCTCTGGGAACTTCGGCTCTCTCCCTGGCACAGTGGCCGCAGGGCATTAGGGCCTACTGTGTCCCGGGAAGGAAGCAGCTCATCCGCAGGAACAAGCGGCCCTCTTGGCAGCACTGCTTGCCGACCGCATCTCACTAAAGCTTGCGCGGGCTGAAACCGGGCGGCCAGTGGCCACGGTGCGTCAGCGCGTTCTGCTGCCAAAAGCAGGATGCGGGATGAAGGGGGGCAAGGAGCGAAAGGAAGGGGGACCACGCGCCCCGAGGCCGACCGCTGGTGCGTCCCGGGGCCAGCACGTCCTGGGGCCGGCACGTGCGGCTAAAATTGAGGGCTTCAAAAACTGTTACCTGAGTTCTCAGTTTAATCATGTCGGCCTCCATCTGGGAGTTGGACTCATTGAGCTCCTTGATTTCTTCGTCTAGCTGTTTGATTTCCTCGTCATTTTCTATACCTGTGTGGGTGACAGGACTGTGTTAAAGCCATCGAACGTGAAGACGGAGTTGGAATTTTGACTTTTCTTTGTTCTTTTTGTATTCGGAACTGAATCTGCTGGACAAATATACTCTTGGATTAAAAGAAACAGTGACAGTTCATGTGTCCGTCCATCCCTCCCGCTGCCCTCCTCGCAATCACAGCGCCTACACTGTGGAGAGAATCAGTGGAGCACACGCCACCCCCTCGCACCGCGCGCCAGCCCAGAGCAGCTCCGTCCTGGGGGTGGGTGACCTGCTTCAGCCCATCACCTGCCTCCTTGGTCTGTCCCCTGTCTGTCTGTCTGTCTCTTTCTCTGCCACCACTGGGGGATGTGCCAGGCTGCGTGCGGACGCACCCTCGCCAGGCCCAGCCCCGCTGCCCACAGGTGACCAAACCCCCTGACGCCTGGAGCGCTCAGGGCCACCTCCCGCCCACGCTGCAAGGAAGCCTCGTGCTGGTGGAGGCAGGTTTCAGGGGCTTCTGAAGAGCTCTCCGCACGGAGGGCATTTAACTGATGTAAACAGCTCCTCCTTTTGAATGCAGAAAACGTGCCTCCACCAATAAGGGCAGGGTGGTGGCAGCCTTGTGTGTGCCCTGGGGGCCATGCCGGGCGCCTGGGCTGCTTGCTGGCAGCAGGACTCGCCAGGGAGGGAACAATCCGGACCCTCCGTCGTTCTGGCCATTGGGTCTCATGCAGCTGAATGTACTCGGGGAAGAAGAGCGTGACGCCTGCAGATGCCATCACCTTTGATAACCCGGGACACGGGTCACAGGGCACAGCAGGGGATGCTCATGCAAAACCACGGGAAAGGCACGGAGCCCAGGCCTCGGAGGTCCCAGGGCAGACGCCCTTCTACGGGGCTGCAGACAGAAGGGGTGCGGCCACCTGGGAGGGAAGGCCCGAGACACGGAGGGACACTGCAGAGGCCCGGTGAGCAGGTCCTTCGTCCCAAATCTCTTCCCACAGACCCGCCTGGGGATGCGTGGATCCTGAGCCTGCCGAGGTCCATCCCCCCCACAGGGACCGGCTGGGGCTCGCTTGACCCCAAGCCTGGGTCTTGCAGCCCTGGCCCCACCGCAGAGACCCTGGGTGCGCGTCCCCGGCCCTTGTGTCCCCGGGTCCAGAGCAACTCTGGTCGCCATCAGATGCATCTCCGGAAGCAGTTCACGGCTCCCAGGAAAGCCTTCCAGCGATGGGGTGTACCCTTTCTCAGGGGCGGACTGTTACATTTTCCCCCTTTCCACATGAGACCAGACTCTGTGGCAACTTTCACAATTAGGAGTTGGGCTGAGTGAGTTCCTGCACGTAATACTTTGCACTCTGGAGACTCGTCCCGGGAGGTGGCCACCGTAATTATTGGAGCGCCCGAGGCCTAAGCATCCTGATTTGTAAGCCCTTTATCCCCTAACCGGGGCTCACCACGCGTTCCTTTAAGTTGCAACCAGCCCAAGCTCGAGAACGTCTCCGGTGTGCACGGGGCCATGGCAGTCTCCACGCGAAGGCCCCTCCGTGCCTGGGGCTGTGCTGTGTTCCGAGGGAATTTCTGCTCGGATTTCTGAGTGGGTCCTTCATGTCGTATTTCTTCAGTGTTTCAGGTGTGAACAATCTTAGAACTTCTCTCTTCGCAGCCGTGCGTGATAGTTCCCGCGGAACAGAGAACTGCATGTGCGCGAGGGGCCGTCTCAGGTTCTGGAAGCACGGGCAGACTTCCTGCTCTCTCCCACCCCCGAGGCCTGGGGTCTCTCCAGTGTCACACTACTTTGAAAGACACCGTTATTCCCTCAGAAGCTCTCTTCTCCGGGCCCCTGCCGTGGGGGGACTGTCTCTCCCCAGGGTCTCTCCCAGGGTCGTGTGTGAATGCACTGCCCAGTGCAAAAGCAATCATCAAACAAAAGAACAGGTTTCTTATATCCATTAGATAAGAATTCTAATTTTTTATGTATGTATCGTGGCTTAAAGTGTCAAAGAGTAGCCCTGTTGCGTTTTGAGAAGGTAACCACCGTGGTGGACCCGCACCGGACGGCTGGTGCAGCTCCTTTCCGGGACCGTCATTGGATCGGGACATTGATTTTGGTTACTTCCTGATAGCACGGGTGATAAATGTTCTGTGCGCATGCCTGTTCCCAACATCAAGATAGCTTGTTTCCACTGAGAATGTACGAGTGGAATTATGAGCGAAACAACTCGTTTCGGGACAGGCCTTTTGGAGATCACACGTAATCATAAAGCCCAGAGAACTGTGGGGGAAATGGTGGACCTAAGGACTGCAATGAAATCATCTCAATTGCCTTGTTAGACATGCTCTATCCATGGTAGCTGATATGAAGTGAAGCATACAGAACAGCCCGAAATGTCAGCATGTCCTGGGCCTGTATTCTGGCAAATGCAAGCTTAGAAGTTGGATAAAGGTCTGAGAAGAGCATGTGGTCTCCCCAGAATATGGCTGAAATCTTGGAGGTCCATTTTACTGATCTGAATTTTTACAAAAGAGCATCCAACAAAGACTACTTTCCATTTAACTTTCATGGGCACCAACACGTAAGCAGAGGCAGAGGTCACACAACTTGGGATAGATATTTCCTGAAGGCTGGATGCATTTCTGAACCGCCCTGGTGCGGGGTTTGAGAAGTCGGGGGGTTACAGCCTGGGATCTGAAACATGATGGACCCGGGATCTAAATCCATGTCTTTCCACTTAAGAGTTTTGTGATGAGTAATTTTCTTAGTCCTTCTAAACCTCCAAATCCTCCACTGCAGAGTGTCCCTCCCTGACACAGTGGTAGGAAGAGATAACTAAATCTACATAAGACACCTGACTCAGTGGGACCTGCCAAGCGGCGGCTAGAGAAGACCGTTGAACATCAGGAGTTGCCTCAGAAGCCAGAGGCCCCCGAGCACCCGTGGTCTCCGTGTTTACCTGCCCGAAAAGTGGCATGGGCTGGTTTTGTCCTGCTAACTCAGTGCTGCGAGCTGACAAATCATTAAAAGGAAGAGAAAGAGCAAAAATATGGTATGTGGTCTAGCGCAGCGGGCCTCATTTTTTGTTGAATTAAAGAATTTAAAAAAATTTCTTTTTATAAGTCTTAAAGTTGTCCTCTAAATTTCTTATTCTGAATTTTAATAGTTTCATATATATGAAACTATTAAAAGGGTCGCCTGCAGCCTCCTTCTGCAACAGAAGTCACAGCCCTTTCGTATATATGAAACTATTAAAATTTAGAAATATATGTATTTAGAATTTTATATAAAATTACATATATATATATATATATATACAAATCCAAAATTGTATGCTGCAGAGCGCCTTAAATATATGTCCATCAAAACCTGGACCAAGATGTTCGGTTCGTAAGATTTACGGGAGGTGTCCACTACATAAACCAACCGGTTGGCTGATCACGCGTCATCACCAAACCAGTCTGCAGTTCAGATCAACTTCCTGAGAGAGGCCATTTTAAGTCCAGTGAAACTGCAGCAAGGGTCGCTTGGTGGCCTTCCCATCTCTGATTTCCCCTCTGGGAGTGCTGAACGATGGACCCGTGAGCATCAGCAGTTCTGCCTCCAGGAAATAGGAGCAGAGTGCCCGCCGTGTCTCCCCATGAGGCGCTTGCGCCTGGCCCCCCGGCACTCCGGGCTGCACCCCCAGAGCCCAGCCGTCCGGGCGCCCTCTTGGGTGCCAGCAAGCACTTCGTCCCAACTCTGAGCAGCCTTTCTCTCATGAAGGTGGGGCGAGCAGCACGCCGTGAGGGGCAGGGAGAACGGACGGACCCTCAGTCCCCTGGGTTCAGGAGACCGTCAGGAGGAATATGAGTGTCTGGAAACGAATTTCCTTAAAGCCGCGTATGTGCGCCTGCCCCTAGGACCCCTGAGGGCCCCAGGGCTCCGCACAAGGCCCACTCCTGGAGAGGGGAGAGCACTGGACCTGGGAGCGCAGACCGGGGTGCAGCGGGGACGGAGACTCCACCCCGGGAAGCCAGGGCCCTTGGCCTGCTTGTTGATGCTTGTGTCTCAGGGCGACACCCACAGGCCCCGCGGGGCCCTCCCCTCGAGGGTGGCTAGGCTGAGCTAAACGTTTGTAACTACCTGCGGCAGGTGAGACCGCTCGCCGCGCAGGGACCCGACAGAGCGTCGCTGCAGCCTCCTTGTGCAACAGAAGTCACAGCCCTTCCCTCAGCTTCCTGTCTTCCGTGATAATAGAGGAAAGAAAAAGGAGGGCTTATCTCATTTCCTTCTGGGCAAAAACCAACAAAAACCCACCACAGAGTCAGGGACAGCCGGGTTGCCGTGGCAATGCAGGCGGGCGGGCAGGGACGGCGGGCGGGCAGGGACGGCAGGCGGCCTCGGTAACGTCTCCCCACACCGGTTGCTCTGGGAGCTCATTCAGTGGGAGAGAAATCACAGTGACCTTGTGCGGGAACAGGTGAGAGCAGACTCCTCTCCAAGCTTGAAGAATGAGATCGAGGAGGAGGAGGGAGGGCAGGGTGGACCAGGGACTTCAGGGCTTCAAGGACACTTAGAATAGTTCCTTTCCAAGCAGGTGCACACTCGAGGGAAGGCCCTGGGAGCCCAGAGCAGGGGCTGCCTCTCTGAGTCAGCCCCAACCATGCAACGGTGGTCTCCTTGAGGTCTTGGCGCTCCGTGCAGGCCAGGGTGTGGAGGGAGGGAAGCTTCCGGACACGTGTGTTAGGAATGTGTAAGAGCAACACGTAAGATTCTACACTCCAGATACTCAAGGAGAGAGGGATGGAGCTAGGGAGCACCAAAGCCAGATCTTTTGATTCTGAAGGATGGGCAAAGAGTTGCTGAGGAAGGCGGGGTGCTCACACCCTGTCCCCCGAGGAGCAGCAACGCGCTGCCCCTGAGGTAGCCACACGGGGTGCGGGCGATGCCTGACTGTCCACATCCTGCACCACAGCCGTGGCACGGAACGAAGTGGCCCCCGGGCATAGTGAGAATGACCCTGGTCTGCACAGACGAGACACGACAGGCTGCAGCCTGGCCCCGGGCTCGTGGAGACCCGCCTGGACCGGCTTCCACGGCTCGCGCTCTGGGCACGGAGCGTCCTCGCGGCACGCACGCGCTCACCAGAACCCGCCGCAGAGAGCCAGGCTCCTGCCCCGACCCCGGGATCAGGCCTCCCGTGTCCGGGCGCGCCGTGTGCAGTTCCCCGCGGGATGGAGCCATCCTGCCACCTCCTGGGAGGTGGCCCAGACCGCCGCGCGTGCTCCCGTTTCCGAGAGAGCGCTGGTTCTGCGGGCAGCCACGCCCGGCGTGGCCAGAGGACTCTGGGTTCCGCTGCCCCTCGGAAGAGACATGGCCCTTTGTGGTCCTGAGACGCACACCCCGCGACTTCCCGCCGACGGAACGGCCCCTCGTTGGGGTTTGCGGATCCGCTCGTGTTTCCTTTCCTTTCCTGCTCTGCGCTGGCTGCCCAGCTCACAGCTGCCTCCTTCGCTGATGAGTCAGAAGCTGACAAAGCAGACCCACTGGCCCACGGAGTCTTGCTTGGGCACAGGGTTGTCTGGGGGGACAGGCCACGCCGGGCGTTTTGGAAAGAGTGTCGGGGCGGTTTCTTCCGGGGCTATGAGCGCTGCCCTGAGACGCCCAAGACGAGCGACGCGGTGGGCCTGGCGTCTCGGGGAGGCTGCCCCACACGGGGCCTCAGGTTCGGGCGACCGTGCGGGTCCCAGAACGTGTGGGGGGCGGCGCTCGGTCTAACCACGCTCCCTGCCTCCGGCAGCCAGCACCAGTCCAGCAGAAGCCGGAGGCTGGAGCCTACGCCAGCAAGACACAAACACCATGACCCTCGCCATCTTCCGGTCCGTTGGTCAGCCACACATTAAGGACTGTGTAGTGCAAGCCACGCACAGAGGCCCTGAGCTGTGGTCAGGGCCTGTCATGAATGGTCAGGTGACCGGTGGAGGCCGCAGGGCCCTGGCCCACCTGGCCTTCCCGCGAGGGGAGGCAGTCTCACGCAGAGCCTCAGCACAGGAGGCCAGGGTCCACGGGGCCAGAGCCGTGGCACGCAGCTCCTGGGATGGGTCCAGGGACTTCGCCCAGGCGTGACCCACGTCCTGCAGTGCTTGATGCCCTGAGGAGTCCACAGTGAGGGCAGTGCCTGCCCCAGTGTCACGGTCGGCCCGCCTCCGCGTCAGCCCCCTGCTCACAAGGTCCTCCTGCCCCCAAGGCCACAGTTTGCTGAGCGGCTGCAGATGACGCTCCGTTCCGTAGCCCCTGGAGTGACGTCCTCCGGAGTCTCCGCCAACCCCGAGTTAGCTGCCACCCCTGGGCGCCTCTGCTCATTTTCATCGGCCCGTCAGTGTGTACGCTTGTGTTGCGTGTATTTCTGCTGGAAGACACCTTCCTGCATGCACAGTGTTGCTTCATGAACTCTGACCTCACGGCCAGCAGCGCATGACTTGGTGTGGATGGGCTCACCTAACACACCTGTGTCCCCTTGGGTGCCTTGCGGCCCTGGTGCAAGGAGCACTCGCCTGTGCCACGCGTGGGGGCCTTTCATGCAGAAGTCACCAACAAAAGCTCCCCAAATTTGGAAAAGGTCCCATTTAGGAGACTACGGAAAGGACCCTGTTACAGGATGAGCGTGGCCTCATCTCCTCAGCCAGCAGACACTTCTCCCGCCCTGCCACATCCCCAGGGACCACGAAAACACCACGAGTACTGACTTTGGGGTCCCAGAGGGGCTCTGCCGCAGGGGGGTTTTGCAAGGATGAAGCTGGGCCCCTGGCCTTCCCGGGGGACCCCTGCACTCTGTGCCCCGGGGTGCCCACAGGCACGTGGAGGGAGACGGTGCTTGTGCGTGGTCAGGCCCGTCCACTGGGAGGCTGAGCATGGAGGGGACAGGAGTGCTGTCCTGGACTCGGCCCCTGCAGGAGGGCCTGGGGGCAAAGGCACAATGGGGGGCTGCCGGGGTTCTGGGGAGCAAATCACTGGGACTGTCAGGGGTCCCAGCAAGCGGTGAGTTTGGGGATGCCCCTCCTCCAGTGAGTGGACCAGCTTCCTAGACGTGGACGGAATAATCCCGCCCCGGCTCTCGAAGCAGAGGGGCTGCCACCGTCTGGGGCTCCGTCTGGGCGGGACAGGCCGGGGCTGGGGCCGCAGCGGCCGCCCCGGGGAGGGGTGCTCACCATTGCTGGCCCGTTGTCGGATGGTCAGCATCTGCTCTCCAGACAGCTTCGCCTTCTTCATGGCTGACGTGGCTCGTGGGCACCCCGACAAGCTGGGGACAAGACACAAGGGGGCATGAGTTATGGGTCTCCGAAGAAGAGCCCCCAGCCCTGCAGCGAGAAGAGTCAGGAGCCCGGCACGTCACCGAGGCATTTTATCAGACTGGTTGCCGGCAAAGGGCTTTGTGCCAAAGGGAAACGAGCCCGAGCGGCGGACGCCGTGTGGCCCACTCCCTGCACACGAGGGAGGCTACGTCTGCCTGTGGATCAGGGACAGTTCCAGGCTGACACACGGCCGGTCGGGGCCTCAGCGGAAGTCACGGTGGCCGGGCTCCGGGCCGGAGCAGACATGCCCTTCACCGCATGCCTCCTGGGGCCGCTTGGGGTTCTCTATGGAGAGACTATCTGGAAACTTCCTTACTGTGGAAAGTGTCAAACTTACACAAGGCCTGAATTCAGATTTGCTTTTAAACATTCAGATGTAGAAAGATCGAATAATGAGCTCAGCCCAGGTTCAACCGTTCTGTCTCACGGCACATCTGTCTCCCCCTGCCCTGTCCTGCCTCCAGTAGATTATTGGGGGGGGGGTAGCAGCAGGTGTACAAACAGAACCTCAATATCATGACCTCACTTGAAGTTTAAAACCCGTTTGCCGCTGACATCAAATGTGCGGCCTCTTTGCAAACTTCCCCACCGCCCCTGACGTTGCTAACGCTGGTCGTCTCTGGGAGCCCACGCTCTGCACCTGAAATGGGTCCATGCGCCTGACCACTGTCTTCTCAGGACGGCTCCCGTCCCTCCTTCCCTTTTGTGCTGTGTATGCATGGAGGACGATTCTGCGTCCCGAGCACCTTCCGTGGCCCCGAGCCTGGGCTGCATCACACCTGCCCCTGGGGGGCTCACCCCTCACACTCCCCCGGCCACCATGTGAGGGCACCCCGGGGGGCCCCGGCCCTCGTGACATGAAAACTGTACATTTGCACACGGCTGTATGTCCAGTATTACATGTATATTTACATCACACATGCGTTTCATCCGTAATTCGGTGCCAGATGGCCCCTGTTCACAGCCTGTTGGGGGCTGATCTATACCTGTATCCATCCAACACCCAACAGCAGTGTGGATTATGTGGTTATTAGCAATAACTAGTATTGTCTACGTTAATGTAAGGATGCTTTCCAAGTATCCTCACACAGATTCTCTCACAGTTCGCACTGATGTCTACGTTGTCTTTGATAAGCCGTCGGTGAGGGGTCTGTGCTTGGTGGCTGCACCGGAGGATCTGGGAGATGCTGAGTCATCTCTGCCCCTGTCGCTCGTCCCGGGACCATGCTGCTGTGAACCGTTTGCTGGTGGTGTATCTAGATTGACAGGCGTGAGTCCCCAGGGACCCTGAGGTCCCTCTCCTCCTCCTCCGCCCGCCTCCAGCGTCTTCTCAGGACCCTGCGCCCGATGTCCGCAGGTGCAGTTTGTTGGTGTCTGTGTCTGCCCCCCGGCCCCGCTGTTACAAGGCAGTCCCGGCCCGTCTCCAGTCCCCGGCTCTCGGGAGGGTGCCTGGTGGACGCGGCCAGTTTGCATCCTGGTTGTCTTTCCCTATCTGTGCTCATCGGGGCTGTTTCTCAGAGGCCGTCTCCTTGCCAGCCTGGTCCGGAGGCTCCCATACACTCGGCATCTCCCCGCCTGATCATCCTGTCCTGAGAACTTAGTGATGACAGTGGGTGGGCGCACGGCAGAGAAGGGGAGGGATCAGTGAAGCGCAGCCAGCAGAGCAGACACGCTCGGGTCCTCCCGTGGGTTCCTGCGGTGCTGGTCCCAGACCTGAGCACCGTTTAAACACGGACTCCCAGAGCACACTGACGTGCAGAACCCGGTTTGATCTTCCCTCGCTTCTCTCAGTTTGCAGGTGACGAAAGAGCCAGCTAGGGATGCAGACGATGGTGTCATTGCAGGAGACGTCCCCCGAAGCTGGGACACTGAATCGGGGCAGAGACGGGCCCACGGAGCGACGTGCTTCGTTCAAGCACAGAGACTGCACGGTCCACCTGGGTCCAACGTGGAAGCGTCCGCTGGCCCTGACCTGCGTGCAGGGCGGGTCTGTGTGCATCCAGGGCGGCTCGCGCTGACCTCGAGTCCTGGTGTGCTGGCTCCTGGGGCCCCGGATGGCTGGAAGACTCAGGGAAATGTCCCACGTCTGTCCCCTTTGAGGAGTGGACCCTGAGCGCTCAGTATGGTTCCCTCGGAGACCCAGCGGCCATTATGGAAACTCCTCTAATTAAAACTGCATTGCTCCGAGTCGGGGTTTGGAAAGTCTCAGAATCTTAGTTCTGGTCCCTCTGGGCACCAAATAGCTAACTGGTGGCCCCCGCAGCTTGCAGCCCCGAGACGTCCAGCTGCAGCAGCAGCCCAGCTCGGCCAGGGTGGGCTCCAGGCAGGTGCTTCAGAGGGAGAGAGGGAGGCAGACATTTGATCGGGACACCGGCCCCACAGGGACCTCCTTCAGGAGAATCTGTCAGCTGAAAAGAGCTTTGTAAGTGGACGTTTCCGGGAGGCGTGGTTATAGAGACGTAGAGGCGGGGAGCCTCGTCCATTCAAGGGACACAGGCGGGCTTGCGAGCAAACTGGCACGTGCGTTCCGGAGGCTGTTCGCCGCCCGGGGAGCGGCTGGGCAGGGCCTTTAGAGACGCAGGACGCAGGACTCGGACGAGTCGCGCAAGGTGGTGCTGGTGGCTCAGCACCTTGCCTGGAGGGACACTCCCGCGGCAAACAGAATATTTCAAGCCAAGTTTCACCACCTCAACGCCGTATTTTACTTTTTACGGCCTCACCTTGCTATCACGACCCTCTCACGATGTAACATCCCACTCGCGAGAGAGGAGACCAGTCGGTGCCGCTGGGCCCGCAGCACAGACACCAGCTAACGCTCTGGGTTACAGCCGTACCGGCTTCTGCCAGCCGGCTCATGAGGACCAGGCTTGGCGTGGGTGGCCGGACACTGATGCCACGGTGTGGAACGCCTCCACGGGGCTTGCTTCCTGGCACTCCAGGGTCTCAAGACGCCCAGGGCAGAACATGTGGGGACAGGGCAGACGCCGGTACACTGCCCGTGGTGAAGCCTGGCCGCCCTGGCCGGAGGGTCACCCGGCCAGAGGGTCATCAGGAGGGAGGGTCACCCGGCCGGAGGGTCATCAGGAGGGAGGGTCACCGGCCGGAGGGTCATCACGAGGGAGGGTCACCGGCCGGAGGGTCATCAGGAGGGAGGGTCACCCGGCCGGAGGGTCATCAGGAGGGAGGGTCACGTGGCAGGAGGGTCACCCGGCAGGACGGCCTGGGGACAGTGTCCTAAGCCCCGGCGCCAGCCCCCAGCCCCCAGGTGGCGCCCGAGGAGGGTTTCTTGCCCTGGTTCTGCAGCTCTCTGGGGATCCTTTTCCAACATGTGCCCTGTCACGGTCACTCTGGTTCCTCGATGGCGCCTTCTCAAAGCTCATCCACTGGAGACGGAAGCTGCTGACCAAGGCCTGGAGCCCTCAGCGCCTGTGCCCGGTGATGCTTCCCCTGCCCTCTCCATGCTGAGTCTCTTTCCTCGCTCCTCTCTTCTCCCACCTGCTGGAGACTCCTGTTAGCCGGCTCGAAAGCCCCACGGATTCTTCCTCTAGTTTTTAAAAATTGTCTTCTTTTCTCATTTTATAATTTAAGAGAGATTTCCTCAACTTTACACTCTAACCTTCTAACTGAACTTTTTATTTCACTTGTCTTTGTTTCAAAGATATCTTTCTTGTTTTCTTGATTTTTCTTGGATTATGAAGAGACTAAGTCATACTCTTCCATTTATTCTCCTTTTCTATTGGATGACAAATTTAAAAAAATTTCTCTTTCCAGAAATGTCTGTTTTCTCCAAGGTTTTCTTTCTTTTTTGAAGGCTGTTTTGCTTTCTGCCATGTTACTTAGTGCTTCCCTTAAATGGCTGGTTGTCTTCCGAGTATCTCCCGCTGAGGCCTGTCTTGGGGGCCTGCAGATTTCTGGGGGGGCTTCGCTCCTGTCTGGAGGTTGTGGGGGACACACGCAGGCCGAGGCTGTGGTCACAGCAGCTTGGGAACCAGAGGCGGAGGGCCTCGCCCTGCACTGGGCATTCCTGCCTCCCACCCCCCCGGGTCCCGAACGCGGAGCGCCCCTTCTGCTGGGCGAGGGGGGCGCGAGGCTGAGCATCTGGAACCCCACTCTTCCTACAGAGACTTCCACTTCCTGCTCTGTTTCCGAGGCTGCCCTGAATCCTGCCGCAGGGTCCTGGGGCCCGCACACGGCGTGCTCACGCCTGGCTTCCACCCCCATGCGTCCGCTGGGCACCGCCATCCGTCTGTCCCCACAGAGCTGGACCCGAGCCCTGCGTCCCCCAGCACCTCAGCTCCCGTGACACCGTGCAGGTGAGGGAATGCTCTTTGCTTTCTGCATTTTCATTATTTTTATTTCGTGGATTTATAAAAGGAGAGCAGGTCATTTCAGTAGAGTTTTGAGATCAGTGGAGGTAAATGTGTTTTCAGGCTTTGGACCAGGACCCCCAGAAAGACGGCTGCCGCCATCGGGCCCGTAGTCCACGCCAAAGGTGCTCTCCTCTCCCCTTCCTGTGGGCCAGGGCAGCAGGAACCCAGCTGCTCCTCAACCTCAGGGAGGACTCTGGCGTGACGTGAGCCGGGCGGCCAGCGCCTGGGCGAGGCCCCAGGAGGACTCTCGGTCCAGGGGATAGACGGGACCTCTGAGTGGGCGCCTGAGGGTCAGCGGCCCCCGGCCCCTCATCAGCGACAGGAGCCCCCGAGAGGAAGCTCCAAGGGCCTGGTGATGGAGCAGGAGGGACCGGGCTCTGACGGTCACAAGGTGCCACTCAGCCTGGCCCCTGCGTACCTGACGGAACCTGAACCTTGTTGAGCCCCTGCTTGGGTTTTGTGCTGAGGAAGCTCATCCTGACAGACACTGAGGACTCAGTTTCTCTTTTTGTCTCTCCTTCTGCTTGCGAGCTAAATTCCACATCTGTCATCGCCGTGGGTCAGTCGTCCCCCCTAGAAGACGCGTTGACGTCCCAGCTCCCAGAACCTGTGAGGAGGACCCTTTTGGAAAGGGGGTCTCTGCAGATGTGAGCAGGCTGAGAAGGAGGTACACGGACCCAGTGACCTCTGCCGCAGGGACGGCACTCGGGGCTCCCGGCCTCGAGCGTGGGGCGGCCACAGGCTGGGGCCCACTGGCCCGGAAGGTCCGCGATGGCTGGCCCACTGCTGGCAGCAACAGCCCGGAGCGCAAGGGGTGTGGGGGCTCTGGAGAGAGAGTGCGAACCTCCTCCCCGTGGCCCTGCGGTGTCCGTGGGCTGGGAGCCCTGAGTGCGGTGCAGGGCAGCCAGCCGGCGCCGGCGCGGTCTTCCCATTTCCTCGAGACCGTGTGGAACTCGCGGCTCCTGCTGCCTCAGCAAACGTGCTGGCGCGAACATCAGGAAAAGCCTTCTGGGTCTCACAGGAGAGGTGTTTTGGAGATGCCGAATTCCAGCGTCAGCAAGGACCGTGTAGGTCCGTGGGTGCAGACGAAGACCTCAGGGCCAGACTGAGGAGGGAGAGGGAGGGCCCAGGAGGGCTGAGATGGGGGTGTGCCCGGGGACCCCAGGACACAGTGGTGTCCGGCAGAGGCGGGAGCCAAAGAGGACGCAGAGGAGAGTCCGTGAACCAGCCCGGCGCTCCGTCCCAGGGGGTCCCGGCGCCTCTGCCCAGGACGGCACCATGCGGACCTCTGGGAGGAGGCGAGCGGGGCGCGGGGGGCACGGCGGGGCGAGGCCGCCTCAGGGGCTGCCCCCCGCCCGGAAGTACACCCTCGGACAGAGCAGGCATCAGAGGCTGGACCGCAGGCTAAGTTCTCGTCTTAGGGCGGAGGGAGGGCAGAAATCAGCCAAGTCACAGAAAACACGCGGACTTGTAGAATTTGCATGACACAATCACATTTTTAAAATTGCTGTATTCCTGGGGTGCCTGGGTGGCTCAGTCGTTAAGCATCTGCCTTCAGCTCAGGTCATGATCCCAGGGTCCTGGGATGGAGCCCCACGTCCGGCTCCCTGCTCAGCGTGAAGTCTGCATCTCCCTCTCCTTCTGCCTCCCCCCGCCCCACTCAATCTCTCTCTCGAATAAATAAATAGATATTTTAAAAAATTGCTGTATTCCTGAAAACCTATGATTTGCTTATAAATTGAGTGTGGTGTCTTGCTGATCAGAACTGACGGGATGAGGTCTGCAGTGCAGGACCTCACGCTCTAAGGTCTCGGTGCTGTGTGTGTGTGTGTGCGTGTTCAGTTTCTTCATCTGTTTACTGGAGATAAAAATGAGCTTGTTTGTATTATTAATTGTTTGGCTTGTTCATTGGTCTACCCCATATAATTACAACAGGCTACGTTTCTCGAGGCAGAGACTGTGTAAAACATTTTTATTTCCCTAAAGACCCTAGCACGAAATAACATGCTTGTGGGAGGCATGCCTGTGGCTCTGGAGCCCCTGCCCTGTGCCGCCCTGTGGTGGACCCTCCCTGGGTGAGGAGTGCGTCCAGCACACGATTGCTCCTGTGTCCAGGGAACGCTGCGTACAACGCAGTCCTGGACACGGGGGAGCGTCTCCTGCTGCCTCAGGTAGTCGGCGGCCATGTGGCGAGGGGGCCTCCTGCACCGAGAGCCCCTGGCCAACAGCCGGCACAAACACGGAGCCTCAGTCCTGGAGCCTCAAGGACCTGAATTCCTCCAAGACCCCGAATGAGTTTGAGGTGGACGGTGAGCCCCAGGAGGGGACACCTCGGCCAGGCCATGCACGAACAGAGGTAGAAGCCGGGCGTGGTGTGAGCCGCGGGCTTGCGATACTTTGTGCAGGAACGTCCACAGCCGCCGGATGCTTGTCGGCCCCCGGGACAGAAAGATGAGGTGCGGGTGTGACATGGGCCCAGGAGGAAAGCTCCTGGGACAGAGACCAGGCCACCAGGCCAGGGTCCCCCCACCTCCCTCAGCAAAGCCTGCACTGCAGGCTCCTGCGGCCTCAGGCCAAGGAGGGTGAGCAGATGCGACCTTCACCTTCCAGCTCTCATGGGGCCTTTGGGGGTCGCAGTTTGAAGCAGATGTTGGATTTCTCCGTCCCAAATGTTTCCCGTCAAATACTGAAACATGGAGATTAAAATACAGGGTCACATGCTGAGGGGCTTTCAGAGGCAGTGGTCAGCACGGGGCCGTGCAGAGGGGACCAGCCCCACGGGGCACGTCTGGACCAGGCCCGTTGGCAGCCACCTGCAAAGGGTGGTGCATTCAGATGTCCCGAAGGCTTTCCCAAGAAGTTAGGGAATTGCTAAGGCCAACTGCCCACGGAAACCGCTCTGAGGATGAGCAGAGGGACCTGTGGGGCAGTGAGTGCTCAGGACTCAGAGTCCAGTTTCATCCTGGACGCTCTCCTTCTGGGGCTGTGTGATGCAGGAGGGTGTGCGGGCAGCTCTGGTCGAGGGCACGGGCTCTGCAGCCCCACACGCGTCCCCCACAAAGGAGAACTATTTCCTCAGCAAGATCTCGCTGTATCCCCTCTTCCTGGGGAGTTCTAGTCCTGCACAAAGGATGGTCCCTCTGCAGGGAGGAAGCTGCCTGCCAGGCCTCCTCTGGCAACAAGACAAATCTGGGGCCAGCAAACAACCCATGAACAAAGCATGGAGACATCTTCCCGCAGACGGGCCACCTGGTGAGATGACCAAAGGGTGGCCCAAGGGGTGTGGGGGCCTGGCTACCTTCCCAGAAACAGGCGCCCAGCAAATCCCCATCCAGCGTGCTCTCTGGCCCTGGATGCACATCTTCTCCATCCCCTTCTAGCGCAGCGACTCCTTCTGGAGGGGGGCCACCCGAGCCCTCCACCCCTCCTCCTCCGGGAAAGAAATCTAGAAGACCTCTCTTCCTGTGTTGTAAAGGGAAGCACGATGCGTTCAATCTGCTTTCGTGACGCAGAAAACCACCGCTGGTCTGGGGAGCTCCGGCCACGACCTCCCAGTTTCCTCCGCCTCTTGGAGCCGGCAGCAGAAGCCAGAGGAGAGAGCTCAGAGAGGGTGGAAGGGTGAGGGACCGGGGGCTGCACAGAGTCCAGAGGGAAGATTCCTGAGGCGACAAGGCCCCGGGTTCACCACCGCTTGGATCACAGTTGGTAGAGCCACGGATTCCCCGAAGCTGTGGAATTTGGGTTTGTCATCAGAGGCCTTGAGTACAGAGCACCTGGAAGCTCCTCGGGGGTCCTCTGTGCATCGTGTGGCCTTGGAGGGAGGAGCAAGGTCTCAGCTGTGAGAGGACTCACTGCAGAGGCGGATGTCTCCATGGTGGGCAGAGGGCAGGGCTGTTCCTCTGGCGAGGTCGGCTGGGGAGGGAGAGGTCTGCCCTGCTCTGCTTCCCCGCTGCCTGGAGAAGAGCAGGTGACCCCCCAGGGAGGCCCAAAGGACGCCTAGCAGGCCCGGCTGGGTGCCACCCCAAGTCCCTGTACTGTGAGCGTCCCGGGCTGGGTCTTGCAGGTGGACACAGGTGGTCCGTGTGTGATGCCCGCCGGACAGGCTTTTCTCCTTATGGGCCGTGTGCCCAGGGGAGAGCGTCTTGCCTTCTTGGTGTTGGTTGTCTGATCTAAAATCGGGACCATACAGATCTCAGGTGCTGTGGTTCAGTGATTGTGTATGTGTTTGTAAAAAACTATGGCTTCTCAACATAGCATAGAGCTTTCCTCTTCTTCTTGGGCCCACAAAGACTCCATCTCCCCCACATCCCAAAGGTGGACTACATCTCCCAGCATCCCCTGGGAAGACTACATCTCCCAGCATCCCTTGCATTTGGTGATGCTGAGCCCTGGGTCTACCCATGAAGGGGAGCAAGTGGTAGGTGCTCCTCCAGAGGATTGCGTGAGTTGATTGATTATAAAATAACTCACGGAGTAAATACTCAGGACGGGGGCTTATTTTTAATGCAATTCTCTTGGCAAGTATCAAGCAAAATAAACATTCGGAAAAAGGCTGTCTCCCCGTTTGTGATGAACTGTAAGGAACCTGAAAATAAAATAAATCAGGTTTTGGGTCTGGGTGGAAAGTTTAAGAGGGTCTAGGCGGGGCCTTTTTGAAAAAACTTCATGTTGGTCAAGCCCAGTGAAAGATAAGACGAGTTCTAAGATTGCTTATTACTTTTCCAGGGTTAGCATTAGGGACTTTGATTTGGGGGCCCCTTCCTAATCGTACTGGAAGTGCGGTGAGCGGGATGGGAGAGACGTGCTCTGCCCTCACACTCCCACACAGAGAAGCAGGTGCAAGAGCTGAGGACACCGCCTCCCCCCTCGGGCTCCGGGGTCAGGGGGACTCTGGCGGAGCATCCCCCTCTGTCCTGCCCTTCCACCTAACGCCTCTGGTGCCCGGACTGTGGTCTGGAGCCTGCTGCCTCGGGACTCTTCCCACCTGGTGAAGCATTCCCTACTCGGATGAGGCAGGCTCTGCACCAAATGAACACACCCCTCCTTCCTATTTTCACTGATGTGTGGCGGCATTTCGTAAATGCTGGTATGTGGGGCCCAGGCAAGGTGCTGTGGGTGTGGGGTCCAGGGAATGGTCCCATGGATAGAAACCTTTGCAGCAGAGCAGGGCAGACCCTGCCATTACTCGGTGGTGGGGCACAAGTGCAGGGACCGCTGGGCTGGGAGAGGGAAGTGGGCCTGTGTCACCGGGTCCATAAATATGCTGAGGGTTGAGGGGAGGCCGCACAGCTCAGAGGAGGAGGCCTGGAAGGCAGGAGGCAGGCCGCCCAGGTGTGAGTCCTGCTCTGTCACTTACACACTCCCTGCAGTCACGTCACCCGTCTTGCCTGAGTTCTAGTCTTTAACCGGGCAGACGATGGTGCCTATGTCTCTGGGCTCCCACGAAGACTCCGAGGGTTAACACAGGAAGGTGCTTGCAACGCTGCTGGGCACACGGGGAGCCCCACACATGCTGGAGGATGAGGAGGCCTTTTCAGGGCAGAGGGGGAGGTAGAGAGGGAGGTGAGAGGTGCAAAGACGAGGAGGGAATGGCGTTCAGCCGCGGGCTGGGAGTGGGGGACGGTCCCAGAGACGCAGCCAGGTCGAGGGACTGGCAGGGGTAGGCTGGGCTGTGGGGCGCCCCGTCAGCCAGCCCCTCCCAGCTCCTGCCCGTCCCTGCCCCCCACACCCACTTTCAGTGGCCCTCGTGACCCAGTGCCCCGGTGTTTCCCCAGGGCTGCGCCAGGATGCCGCCTGCTTAGCTTTCTCACGTGCCGCTGGCTGTCCCCCAGGCAGCTGCTGGACGGTCACTGGGTCCTGAGGGCCCTCCCCCTGCCCGCCCGCTGCCCGCTGACCCCCTCTCCGCAGCAGTTTCTCCTTGGGCCCACCTGCCCTGACCCCCGGCCCAGGCTCTGACCTCCCCCGAGCTCTGCCTGCCCGTCCGCCCGGCTCTTCAGTGTCTTTCTGTCCCCGGCTTTTCCCTTTTTGATAACAGGCCCTTTCTCTCTTCCTGAGGCTGTGCCCCCGCCCGAGCCTTTGGGGGATACTGGCCCCTCACCCCGCGTCTCTTCTACCTCCAGCCGCATCCCCGCTCGCCCCTCCGACACCCGCCCTCTGCCCTCTGGCTTCTCCCAGGCCGGTTTGGGTCGCTGGGTCTCCTTGCCTCGCGGTCCCCAACTGGGTTTTCTGGAACCCTCTGCCCAGCCCCCGGGAGGTGCGTGCGGCCACTGGACGGCCCACTGCTGCTACTTTGGGGGACCACGCTCGTTCTGCTCACGGCTGGCCTTCGAAGTGAGGATGGGGAGCAGCCCCGGCGGGGAGACTTGGTCATTCCCGAAGACTCGACAAGCATCCCTCGGGCCTGGAGGGCATGAGCTATAAAAATGTGCCAAATAATCAGAAAGCAAGGAGCTCTACTTTCCTTATTATCCGAATGTTAGAGACACATCCCAATAGAAATTTGTCTGATTTATATGAGAAAATATCTGGTTTTGAACGACTTGTTTTTCATCTTAAACACTGCTTTTTTAGGAAGACTCAGGCAATCCTAAAGATAAAATAAGACATTGTCCATGTCCTGTACAGCGGCCCTGCTCAGGATGGACTGGAGACCCGAGAGCGTGGCCCCCAGCCTCGAAGAAACAAAATAAATGAAACGGTTTCACAGCACGTGGGGACGGTGGGCGCGCAGAGCTCCGTGGCTCCAACTGTCCTTGTCCCCACGGCCCCCGCGGTCCCCGCGGCCCCCGCAGCCGTGACCTCCCTGAGGAGGAAACTGGGGGCAGCAGCTCCATGGCCCCAAAGCCCCAGACCTATGCTCCTGCTTCGTCTGCTGTTTACATCCTGGCACCGTTAAACACCACCCTTTACCGCCCGAGGAGCCGCCACAGTTTGGGGGAAAGGGGACGAACGGGACATTTCTGTGTCCGTGGAGTCTTTGTTCTGATTCTAAACCTGCTGTTTTCACAGCACAGGGGGAAGAGGAGGAACCCCCCGTCTCAGCACATCAGCGGGGTCTTCCCAGGGCCCCTCCTAACCGAGGCCTTAAGGTTTGGGAGGCCCACGGCCCGTCGCTCCCCACGGCGGGGCCACAGCTTCCGGGAGACAATGTCTGCACCCCTGGCCGGGTTCTCGCCAGGACGACTGTTCTCACACCGTCCGGGAATCACGGTTTGCCTGCCCAACAGCATAAATGAAAACGATAGGATGTGGTTCAGCCTTATAAGGAGGGACATTCGGACACCTGCCACATATGGGGGACGCTGCTCAGTGAGGTGAGCCAGACGCAGAAGGACAAACTGCATGATCCCACTCATCGGAGGTCCCTGGAGGACTCCGACGTGTAGAAGCAGAAAGTGGATGGTGGGCGCCAGGCGCTGGAGGGGCGGGGTGGGGGCGAGGGTTTACAGGGACAGGGCATCAGTTTGGGAAGATGGTAAAGTTCTGGAGGTGGATGGTGGGGATGCTGCACGACATCGTGAGTGACCTCAATGTCACTGAGCTGTGCACCCCAAAATAGTTAAGGTGGGAAGATGTGTTTTTTACCACAATGGAAGCAAAATGCCGTCGGCTCGGCTCACAGTGCTGCTCATCCCCTTTCCCCACGTGCCCCCTGGCCTGTTTTCCTTCACGCACAGTCAGACCCTACAAAAGATGGGGCTCCATCACCCAACACCTGTGGGCTCAGAGCCCTTGCCTACAGGCACATCGAGGTGGCTGTTCACAGCGTCTGATTCAGCTTTATAGTCAGAGGAGGCTTCCGGTCTGTGTAGCTCCACCACCCACGGCAGGAGCTCTGACTTGAACGCCCTCTGACCGCCCTGCAATGCCCCCTCCCAGGCCCTGTGCAGGCTCGTCCAGCAGAGCTGGTGGCCCTCGTGCGGGGCAGGTGTCATGGGTCACGTCTGGGGACCTTGTGGCTTCGGCAGGGACCTGGGCCAAAGAGGGAGCCTTCCTGGCCCTGGGGGCAGGCGGCAAACCCCGGGGCTTGGGGCTAGTGTCTGTAGAGCAGGACCGGGGCCGTCCCAGTACGAGCGGTGTGGTCCATGCGAGCACAGAGACAGAAAGGTCGCTGTGCACGCCCGGAGTCGTGAGCCCGCGTGGGGCTTCGTGGGCCCCTCTGTCCGCGGGGGACACCAGGGCCTTGAGCCATTGCTGAGAGATTAGGTCAGGGAAAGGCATTCATGTTTCCGCTTTAGGCTCCCTGATCCCATCTGAGTTCTCTACCTGAGCAGGAATTTAACAATTAAAAATCAACCTTCCTCTTGAGGAACATTTCAAGGCTCATTCCGTACTCCTGAACCTCCCGTGACTCCCGGTTTGCAAACTGACATTGGTTCGTTCTGTGCTGGACCTGGCTTTACTGCGTTTCTCCTTCCAGCCTGGTTTCCAAGGAGCTGGGGACGCCCGCCCGGTTAACTGACTCCATTGGCCTCTGTGATTTGTCTACACCGCCCACCCTAACCCAACCATGGGGACCCACCGAGTGTCCTTTGATTCAACGGACAGGCCTCTTCTGCTAAGATAATCGAACTGCATATATTTCTTCTAAAAGTAAGCGAGTAAAAGTTAATGGGGTGATCGGCTCTTCTGGAAATGTCCTGATGCATTTTTGGCCCAGGCATGCAGCATGAGGCCCCTGTGCCAAATACCGTCCTCCTTCCCTGCGTGCGGCCTGCCCGCCATCTTTAGCCCAAAGGATTAAACCTACAGATACTCGTATGTGTGCAGAATTCCAGCCTGTTTCTCTCTGTGGATCCTGATCCAAGACCTGTGAAAGCCTCTGTCCTGACCCAGGATAGGAATGAGATTTGCTTCTTAAACACGCTCAAGGGTTTTCCTCTCTTCGCTGGGGAAGGTCATGAGTTTGGAAGCAGTGTTCCACCTTCTCTTTCTAAATGGGGGTGTTGAGTTAGGCCGTGACGGACACTCCTGGTGGGGCTGCCCGGGCCTGGTGCCAGGACAGAGGGCCACTCACCTCCGGTGTGTGAGGAAGCTGCCGCTGACGTGCCCCGACCCGTCACAGCCCGGCGTGGGACACGACATGCCCTCCGTCTTGACCGACTTCCAGGAGAACTGCGAGCCATTGAGGTACCCGTCCTTCTGTCTCTTGGCGGCCAGGGGGCACCCTGACGCGCTTCGATGGGAGGCGTACTTCCCGGTTATGTGGCCCTGGCCATCACACCCGGGAACGGGACATCTGGGGGGCAGAAGAGACACACTCTGAGGTCTTGGCGCCATATACCTGGCAGACTCTCCAGCAAGGTCAAAATAACCTGGCTCGAAGAAAAACCATCACACTCTACTCCAGCAAAGACAAAGACAGAGGAAAATCTCTGAAAGTACCACCTAGCGGCGAACCGAGGGACCTTCTGTCGTGGGAATGCCTGGTCCGCTGCCGACGGAGGGGGCTGTTTGGGGCAGGATGTCTGCTCTTGGTGAACAATGTTGCACACCAGCAGGGGAAAAAGAATCTGTCCTTGTAGCAAGTGAGGTGCAGGTGTCTGTTTAAAAGACACCACGTTTGGACAGAATCAGTTTTTATGGTAGAAGAATGCAAAGTCAAGGAGAAATTGCAGGATTATTTTTTATGATTTTATAAACCCGTGGTTTTCTCGAGAGCTAGAAAACATTTGTTTGCTTGGCCGTGTTCTCCACAGGCCATCAAACACCTCCAGCCAGAGAGGATTTGAAGCAGGGGAGATAGTATTTAATAAAGTCTCCTGGATAGTGCTGGTGTGTGGTACACCATAGGTATATTTTGCGGGAATAAAAGGGGAAAATCGTTGGCGGGAGCTAAAGGTCAATGGTAGGCTAATGCCTGCTTCTGAAACCTCTCGCCACGGAGGGACCAAGGACACACAACCCCAACCGCTTACGGTTATCTCAAAGAAGGTGGGTGTGATTCAGTCGGGGCCCCTCATAAGCCCCAAACTGGTGGGTTTTGCATTTTCTTTTTAATGGCAAAGTTTACATTCTACAAAATTTATAGTACCCATTTACTTGGTTAAGGTTTATTTTAATACTTTTTATTTTAATTAATTTTTATCTTGTTTTAATCAAACATTTTTCTCCAAAGACACTGAGATCAACATTTCAGGAAGATAGTGCCAGGTTTATCTTAGGGATTTTTGGGACCTGGGTTCTGGGCAACAGTTTGGGGCAAACGGCCAGGTGGACTGCCGGGCTGAGGGGCTTGCCCGTGTGCTGGAAGCCCCAGGCACCCACGCTCTCACGGCCTGCCTGAGAGCAAGGCAGACAGCAGCTACATGATTCTCAAAAGCCGGAATGTTGGCCAATGTTGGCTTTCAGTGTTGGAGCTGATGCCTTCGTAGACATTCGTGGATCTGCCTCTCCCAGTCAGCGAACTGCTTTTCCCACCCTGGGCTAAAGGGAAGCGTCCGGGGTCCAACCCCCAGGGCTACAGGGAAGCGTCCGGGGTCCAACCCCCACGGCTACAGGGAAGCGTCCGGGGTCCGGCCCCCAGGGCTAGAGGGAAGCGTCCGTGGTCCAACCCCCACGGCTACAGGGAAGCGTCTCAGGGTCCGGTCCCCAGGGCTAGAGGGAAGCGTCCCGGGTCCAACCCCCGGGCCAAAGGGAAGCGTCCGGGGTCCAACCCCCAGGGCTACAGGGAAGCGTCTCGGGGTCCGGTCCCCAGGGCTAGAGGGAAGCGTCCCGGGTCCAACCCCCAGGGCTACAGGGAAGAGTCCGGGGTCCAACCCCCAGGGCTACAGGGAAGCGTCCGGGGTCCGTCCCCCACGGCTAGAGGGAAGCATCTCGGGGTCCAGCCCTCGGGCCAAAGGGAAGCGTCCGGGGTCCAACCCCCAGGGCTACAGGGAAGCATCCGGGGTCCGCCCCCCACAGCTAGAGGGAAGTGTCCGGCGTCCAACCCCCACGGCTAGAGGGAAGCATCGGGGGTCCCGTTACTCAGAGCGTCAGATGTGTGGAGAGTCCCTGGCTACACCACCTGCTATTTCGATGGTGCATTCAGCGGCCGGCAAGGGGGCTCTGGGTGCGGATTCCGGATCTGGCCTTGGGGTGACTGACGTCCCCTCCTCCCCGCTGATCCTGCCGGAAGCCCGCCCCCTCCCTGCCCAGCCTGCACGTGTACCTGATGGGCTCCTGGTCTTCTTTGTCTTCCTTGCTCTGTGCTATCCTGATGCCGCTCTTCTTTGCTCTCGGGCAACCTGAAAGACTAGAGAAGGGACAGGGCTTCAGGAGACATCCGCTCTGCGGGGCTGGCTGACTTCCTTCCCGCACCGGCTGCTCGGACCCCGCTTTCTGCAGAAGCCGGAGCTTCTCCCCATGAGCACAAACTCTGGGAGGAGGGCCGTTCTGGGGGCAGCCCCTCTGCGTGGAGACAGGCTGGGGTGCCTGGCTGAGAGAGGATGGGCGGCCAGGCGCAGAGAAGGGGCCACTTGGAGCAAGAGAACACGCACTCCCTGGGTCTCTCTTGGTGACCCGTTTTCCCCAGCCCTGCCCTCTGGGGGGAACATGGTATAGACTTCAGTGTGTCTGCAGAAGGTACAGAGGGATTGTCAAAATTTTGGAAATAGAAGCTCACATTTACCTATAGGAAAATTTCCAGCTGGAACAGAAAAAGTACTCACGTATGGATGGGCATATACATAGCCTGACAATAGGCTATTACATGAGATTATACACAAGAATATATAGAATAGATGGGATCCCTTGCAAAGAACTGAAGAACCAGAAACTAGGCCTTTTACTGAGACGCCCAGGACACGTGGCCTCGGACTCCAGGGTAGACACACAGCAGTGGTGCAGGCGGGGCTCGGGCCACTGTTCCCGCTGGGCCTGGGCTTGCGGTGCGTCCTTCCTGGGTCAGTCCCAGCTCCCTTCCGGGCACGTGGGTTCTCAGGTGGAGGTGCGGCTCCATCCACGGGAGGTCTGTTCCCCAGCACGGCACCCTGTGTCCTCCGCCTTTTTCCTTCTTTGTGAGGCTGCCAGGCTCCTCTGCGGTGAGAAGCAGCACCCGCAGTCAGAGGGGGCGTGCGGGGGGCCTGGGCTCTGGGCTGGGGCTTCGGGCGCCCAGGCCGGCCCCTCCTGTCTCCAACGGCACGTGTTCCTACCCCCTCACGCCTGTCTCCTTCAGCAGGGGCACGGGAAACACCAGGTATGCCTGCATTCTCTCTCTCCAGCTACCTTCATCCCCACCCCGGACCCGGTTTTGAGGTAAAACTTAGGGAAGTGGGGGTCCTCTTGCCCCACCTCTGACTGCTCAGCAGCTGCCCTCACCGTGGTCTGGCTTCTCATCTCTGCCTGGAAAAGTGCTCTTGCCCAGGTCACCGTGACCTGAAGCCGGTGGGCGCTCCTGGCCCCGGGGCAGGGTACCACCTGCAGCCCCTGGGACGCTCCTCCGGAGCCTGGTGCAGCCTCCGCATCTGCGGGTCCGTGTCCTGCCTGCCCTGGGGCCCTGACCGTGCTCACGCTCCTTGTGCCCCTCCCTTCCTTCCTTGCTGCAGCCACGGGCCCAGCGTGTCCTAAGTATCTTCGAAATCGGCCACCTTCTCCCTCCGAGACGCTGCGTTAGACCAGGCCGGCACTCATGGGCGCTGCACTCAGGCACTCTGTTTAAGACCTTCCAGTGGCTCACCGCCAAATTCCTCCACGTGCGCACGAGGCTCCCGGGGCCCGGCCCTGCCACCAGTTCTGTCCCCGCTGCCCCCGCCCCCGCTCCGTCCGCCTGCTCGCAGGCACGTCGTCCCAGACGTCTTCCTGGGTGCAGGGGCCCTGCTGACCGCCCGGCCCGGGAGCCCGGGGAGCCCTGTCCCTTGCGTCACGTGCACCGTGCTGACGCCGTCCACTTACGTAGCACTTGCGACTCAAGCCACGAGCACTGAGCTGTGTGCTCGTTCACCTTCATCCAGGCCATTCGCGCAGCGGGGACTCTGTGCGCCCTCGGCCCCTGCCGGCTGGGCGGGGAGACCTGCTGACCACCCCTGCTGTCCCGGCCGCCACCGCTTTCATTCCCAGCTCCGATCTCCTCCTGGATGAGTCCGTCACCTCCGAGCCACGCTTTCGGATCCAGGAATCCCGGGTGACACTTGTGTTGTACTCTACATGATGACGTCTCCTGCATAGATGTCCCACGGTCCCACGTCGCTGACACGGGGGGCTCGCGGCATGTCTGAGTCTGGATCTGAGATCTCATGGATTTTGGAAATACCGCCGACACTTTCAGAACCCCTGCCCTCTGTGGGTGGGGGCAAGGCCGGGGTGGGGTGCGCGGGCGGCACCTAGGTGGGCGCTTAGGGAGTGCTGTGTGGGGGGCTCGCCGTGGTGGACAGAGAGGCGCTGCGTCCCTGACTCTGGCTGAAGAGATGTGTGCCCGTGTGGGGACTGATGGCCGCGCTGAGCAGGCCTGAGGAGTGTCCTTGTTGTGCTTGGGACCCCGGCCC
>NW_025408907.1:0-27598 GCF_002201575.2 Neomonachus schauinslandi | reverse complement strand
TCCCTGCCCCCAGGCCCTGTCTCCCTGCCCCAGGCCCTGTCTCCCTGACTCAGACCCTGTCTCCCTGCCCCAGGCCCTGCTTCCCTGCCCCCAGGCCCTGCATCCCTGCCCCAGCTGTGGGAGGGTGAGGCTCAGCGCCCCCCCTCTCCTGCTCTCGGAGGGGCAGGGAAGAGGAGGAGGCTGATGCTGTCCTCTTAGATCCTTCCTGGAGCAACCATGGGTACCGCTGCGGCAGCGATGCCCAGTGTTAGAAAGGCCAGAGCTAGCTCTGGTAGAAGGTGTCTGTGACGGAAGGCGCCTGCATTGTTCGTTCTGTCCCCATCCTGAAGTGAGGGCACCAGAGGCTGGAGAAAGCCCAGCTTCAGGACCACCAACCTTCCGGCACTTTCTGGGACAAGTGGGGACGTGACGTGTGCCTTGGCCAAAGGTTAGAAGGCCAAGGCACTCGCGGGGCTGGCGGGTACGTGGGCTACTTGGCCGCAGCCTCATTTGTCTCTGAGCGCCGCGCGGCCAGCTGAGGCTGCTGGGAATCGGCGGGAATGCTCTGCTGCTGAGCTGACACCAGGTCCGGACAGCTCGGCCACGCTGCAGGCTGCCTGTCCTTCATGACACGCCGCCCCCTCCCACCCCGGCAACCGCAAGGCTCAGGGTCCTCCCATCACTTGCAGACGCTGGCCCTCCAGAGAAGAGGAGCCACCCGAGGGACATCGGCCAGGACAGTGAGAATACACAGCAACCCTTAAAACTCCTTTTTGACATCAGAGGTAAGCAGATGCCTGGTGGAGCACATCACGTTGGATGTCAGAGAGCCCTGAATAGTCCCTGACGACCTGCATGGGGACAAAACGGCCAGTGGGGGGTGACCGGAGCAGGCATGCTCTGGGGCCCCTGGGAAGCTGGGTCTGGGAGCGCGGCGTCTGGCCCCGCGCCGGCCCCGTCCACAGGGCGGGAGAGCTCTGCTGGTCAGACCTGGGGGAAAGCAGCGTTTCCTAGGGGTCACAAGTGTGTTTTGTCACCACCCTGAACAGAAAAGGGATTCTGAGTCCTCGGGATTGTTGGAGTGCGAGCAGGACTGATGAGGCTGCTCAGGCTGTCACCCTTGGGAGCAGAACCAGAGTCGGGGCAGGTGTTTTCACTGGATCTGGTGAAACCAGTCGTGGCTGAGGTGGGGGCGCGGGGTGTTTGTGTGGCCCTGAGTCCTCTTGGGGCCAGCACCTCCGGCGGACCTCCGGCCACAGGCTGATCACAGCCGGGCGTTCGGATAAATGCTACGGACATCTGCCACCCGTTCCAGGCGAGCCTTTGGCCAGGTGAGCGTGCTGAGCCAGGGGCCGGAGCACAGCCTGGACGAGGCTGCTATGGGCGAGGAGGTGGGTGTGAAAGCGACCCCACGGAACGGTTGGGCCCAGGTAGAGAACGCCCACCCTTTGTGCTTCCTTCCCACTCACAGGCACCCAGGGGGTCCCTTTTGGGCATTCTGGTGGGGACCCAGCCTGAGATGCCCCTCCCTGGAGATGGGGCACCACCGCGGACAGAACCAGCCCGCGGCTGAGCTGCAACCACTACCTGGTGTCCTGAGGCCAGACCCGGACCCTACCAGCCATGCTGTCGGCTGCCAGGAGGGTCTGCAGGGGTGGGGGGCATGCAGCCCCGCCTTCCCCCAGTGTAGAAGTGCCTGGCCGTACCTGTGACCTGCAGTGGCGGCCCAATCCCAGAGCCCACGTGGCACCAGGACCCCAGGCCGCTCTGGGAGAGGCGGCAGGGCGCGGGGGGCACAGCCTGGGACTCAGGGACAGGAGGCTCTGAGCTGCAGCAGCTTGGCCACCCGCCCCGGCTTAGCCAAGGGGGTCACCGTGTGCATCAGATGGCAGTGATGACATTGCCTGGTTGAGCAGGTGCTCAGTAAGGGCTGTTCCCTCCCTCCCCCCTCCCGTCACTGGGCATCTGGGCCTGGGACCCGCATGAGCTCGCAGCCTTCCACCCGCCCCCGGGGCCACGCTGCCCTTCTCTGGGAGCTTCGGCTCTCTCCCTGGCACAGTGGCCGCAGGGCATTAGGGCCTACTGTGTCCCGGGAAGGAAGCAGCTCATCCGCAGGAACAAGCGGCCCTCTTGGCAGCACTGCTTGCCGACCGCATCTCACTAAAGCTTGCGCGGGCTGAAACCGGGCGGCCAGTGGCCACGGTGCGTCAGCGCGTTCTGCTGCCAAAAGCAGGATGCGGGATGAAGGGGGGCAAGGAGCGAAAGGAAGGGGGACCACGCGCCCCGAGGCCGACCGCTGGTGCGTCCCGGGGCCAGCACGTCCTGGGGCCGGCACGTGCGGCTAAAATTGAGGGCTTCAAAAACTGTTACCTGAGTTCTCAGTTTAATCATGTCGGCCTCCATCTGGGAGTTGGACTCATTGAGCTCCTTGATTTCTTCGTCTAGCTGTTTGATTTCCTCGTCATTTTCTATACCTGTGTGGGTGACAGGACTGTGTTAAAGCCATCGAACGTGAAGACGGAGTTGGAATTTTGACTTTTCTTTGTTCTTTTTGTATTCGGAACTGAATCTGCTGGACAAATATACTCTTGGATTAAAAGAAACAGTGACAGTTCATGTGTCCGTCCATCCCTCCCGCTGCCCTCCTCGCAATCACAGCGCCTACACTGTGGAGAGAATCAGTGGAGCACACGCCACCCCCTCGCACCGCGCGCCAGCCCAGAGCAGCTCCGTCCTGGGGGTGGGTGACCTGCTTCAGCCCATCACCTGCCTCCTTGGTCTGTCCCCTGTCTGTCTGTCTGTCTCTTTCTCTGCCACCACTGGGGGATGTGCCAGGCTGCGTGCGGACGCACCCTCGCCAGGCCCAGCCCCGCTGCCCACAGGTGACCAAACCCCCTGACGCCTGGAGCGCTCAGGGCCACCTCCCGCCCACGCTGCAAGGAAGCCTCGTGCTGGTGGAGGCAGGTTTCAGGGGCTTCTGAAGAGCTCTCCGCACGGAGGGCATTTAACTGATGTAAACAGCTCCTCCTTTTGAATGCAGAAAACGTGCCTCCACCAATAAGGGCAGGGTGGTGGCAGCCTTGTGTGTGCCCTGGGGGCCATGCCGGGCGCCTGGGCTGCTTGCTGGCAGCAGGACTCGCCAGGGAGGGAACAATCCGGACCCTCCGTCGTTCTGGCCATTGGGTCTCATGCAGCTGAATGTACTCGGGGAAGAAGAGCGTGACGCCTGCAGATGCCATCACCTTTGATAACCCGGGACACGGGTCACAGGGCACAGCAGGGGATGCTCATGCAAAACCACGGGAAAGGCACGGAGCCCAGGCCTCGGAGGTCCCAGGGCAGACGCCCTTCTACGGGGCTGCAGACAGAAGGGGTGCGGCCACCTGGGAGGGAAGGCCCGAGACACGGAGGGACACTGCAGAGGCCCGGTGAGCAGGTCCTTCGTCCCAAATCTCTTCCCACAGACCCGCCTGGGGATGCGTGGATCCTGAGCCTGCCGAGGTCCATCCCCCCCACAGGGACCGGCTGGGGCTCGCTTGACCCCAAGCCTGGGTCTTGCAGCCCTGGCCCCACCGCAGAGACCCTGGGTGCGCGTCCCCGGCCCTTGTGTCCCCGGGTCCAGAGCAACTCTGGTCGCCATCAGATGCATCTCCGGAAGCAGTTCACGGCTCCCAGGAAAGCCTTCCAGCGATGGGGTGTACCCTTTCTCAGGGGCGGACTGTTACATTTTCCCCCTTTCCACATGAGACCAGACTCTGTGGCAACTTTCACAATTAGGAGTTGGGCTGAGTGAGTTCCTGCACGTAATACTTTGCACTCTGGAGACTCGTCCCGGGAGGTGGCCACCGTAATTATTGGAGCGCCCGAGGCCTAAGCATCCTGATTTGTAAG
This sequence comes from Neomonachus schauinslandi, assembly GCF_002201575.2. Taxonomy (NCBI): domain Eukaryota; kingdom Metazoa; phylum Chordata; class Mammalia; order Carnivora; family Phocidae; genus Neomonachus; species Neomonachus schauinslandi. The sequence goes on along the minus strand of NW_025408907.1, from coordinate 23,728 downwards.
CCCTTTATCCCCTAACCGGGGCTCACCACGCGTTCCTTTAAGTTGCAACCAGCCCAAGCTCGAGAACGTCTCCGGTGTGCACGGGGCCATGGCAGTCTCCACGCGAAGGCCCCTCCGTGCCTGGGGCTGTGCTGTGTTCCGAGGGAATTTCTGCTCGGATTTCTGAGTGGGTCCTTCATGTCGTATTTCTTCAGTGTTTCAGGTGTGAACAATCTTAGAACTTCTCTCTTCGCAGCCGTGCGTGATAGTTCCCGCGGAACAGAGAACTGCATGTGCGCGAGGGGCCGTCTCAGGTTCTGGAAGCACGGGCAGACTTCCTGCTCTCTCCCACCCCCGAGGCCTGGGGTCTCTCCAGTGTCACACTACTTTGAAAGACACCGTTATTCCCTCAGAAGCTCTCTTCTCCGGGCCCCTGCCGTGGGGGGACTGTCTCTCCCCAGGGTCTCTCCCAGGGTCGTGTGTGAATGCACTGCCCAGTGCAAAAGCAATCATCAAACAAAAGAACAGGTTTCTTATATCCATTAGATAAGAATTCTAATTTTTTATGTATGTATCGTGGCTTAAAGTGTCAAAGAGTAGCCCTGTTGCGTTTTGAGAAGGTAACCACCGTGGTGGACCCGCACCGGACGGCTGGTGCAGCTCCTTTCCGGGACCGTCATTGGATCGGGACATTGATTTTGGTTACTTCCTGATAGCACGGGTGATAAATGTTCTGTGCGCATGCCTGTTCCCAACATCAAGATAGCTTGTTTCCACTGAGAATGTACGAGTGGAATTATGAGCGAAACAACTCGTTTCGGGACAGGCCTTTTGGAGATCACACGTAATCATAAAGCCCAGAGAACTGTGGGGGAAATGGTGGACCTAAGGACTGCAATGAAATCATCTCAATTGCCTTGTTAGACATGCTCTATCCATGGTAGCTGATATGAAGTGAAGCATACAGAACAGCCCGAAATGTCAGCATGTCCTGGGCCTGTATTCTGGCAAATGCAAGCTTAGAAGTTGGATAAAGGTCTGAGAAGAGCATGTGGTCTCCCCAGAATATGGCTGAAATCTTGGAGGTCCATTTTACTGATCTGAATTTTTACAAAAGAGCATCCAACAAAGACTACTTTCCATTTAACTTTCATGGGCACCAACACGTAAGCAGAGGCAGAGGTCACACAACTTGGGATAGATATTTCCTGAAGGCTGGATGCATTTCTGAACCGCCCTGGTGCGGGGTTTGAGAAGTCGGGGGGTTACAGCCTGGGATCTGAAACATGATGGACCCGGGATCTAAATCCATGTCTTTCCACTTAAGAGTTTTGTGATGAGTAATTTTCTTAGTCCTTCTAAACCTCCAAATCCTCCACTGCAGAGTGTCCCTCCCTGACACAGTGGTAGGAAGAGATAACTAAATCTACATAAGACACCTGACTCAGTGGGACCTGCCAAGCGGCGGCTAGAGAAGACCGTTGAACATCAGGAGTTGCCTCAGAAGCCAGAGGCCCCCGAGCACCCGTGGTCTCCGTGTTTACCTGCCCGAAAAGTGGCATGGGCTGGTTTTGTCCTGCTAACTCAGTGCTGCGAGCTGACAAATCATTAAAAGGAAGAGAAAGAGCAAAAATATGGTATGTGGTCTAGCGCAGCGGGCCTCATTTTTTGTTGAATTAAAGAATTTAAAAAAATTTCTTTTTATAAGTCTTAAAGTTGTCCTCTAAATTTCTTATTCTGAATTTTAATAGTTTCATATATATGAAACTATTAAAAGGGTCGCCTGCAGCCTCCTTCTGCAACAGAAGTCACAGCCCTTTCGTATATATGAAACTATTAAAATTTAGAAATATATGTATTTAGAATTTTATATAAAATTACATATATATATATATATATATACAAATCCAAAATTGTATGCTGCAGAGCGCCTTAAATATATGTCCATCAAAACCTGGACCAAGATGTTCGGTTCGTAAGATTTACGGGAGGTGTCCACTACATAAACCAACCGGTTGGCTGATCACGCGTCATCACCAAACCAGTCTGCAGTTCAGATCAACTTCCTGAGAGAGGCCATTTTAAGTCCAGTGAAACTGCAGCAAGGGTCGCTTGGTGGCCTTCCCATCTCTGATTTCCCCTCTGGGAGTGCTGAACGATGGACCCGTGAGCATCAGCAGTTCTGCCTCCAGGAAATAGGAGCAGAGTGCCCGCCGTGTCTCCCCATGAGGCGCTTGCGCCTGGCCCCCCGGCACTCCGGGCTGCACCCCCAGAGCCCAGCCGTCCGGGCGCCCTCTTGGGTGCCAGCAAGCACTTCGTCCCAACTCTGAGCAGCCTTTCTCTCATGAAGGTGGGGCGAGCAGCACGCCGTGAGGGGCAGGGAGAACGGACGGACCCTCAGTCCCCTGGGTTCAGGAGACCGTCAGGAGGAATATGAGTGTCTGGAAACGAATTTCCTTAAAGCCGCGTATGTGCGCCTGCCCCTAGGACCCCTGAGGGCCCCAGGGCTCCGCACAAGGCCCACTCCTGGAGAGGGGAGAGCACTGGACCTGGGAGCGCAGACCGGGGTGCAGCGGGGACGGAGACTCCACCCCGGGAAGCCAGGGCCCTTGGCCTGCTTGTTGATGCTTGTGTCTCAGGGCGACACCCACAGGCCCCGCGGGGCCCTCCCCTCGAGGGTGGCTAGGCTGAGCTAAACGTTTGTAACTACCTGCGGCAGGTGAGACCGCTCGCCGCGCAGGGACCCGACAGAGCGTCGCTGCAGCCTCCTTGTGCAACAGAAGTCACAGCCCTTCCCTCAGCTTCCTGTCTTCCGTGATAATAGAGGAAAGAAAAAGGAGGGCTTATCTCATTTCCTTCTGGGCAAAAACCAACAAAAACCCACCACAGAGTCAGGGACAGCCGGGTTGCCGTGGCAATGCAGGCGGGCGGGCAGGGACGGCGGGCGGGCAGGGACGGCAGGCGGCCTCGGTAACGTCTCCCCACACCGGTTGCTCTGGGAGCTCATTCAGTGGGAGAGAAATCACAGTGACCTTGTGCGGGAACAGGTGAGAGCAGACTCCTCTCCAAGCTTGAAGAATGAGATCGAGGAGGAGGAGGGAGGGCAGGGTGGACCAGGGACTTCAGGGCTTCAAGGACACTTAGAATAGTTCCTTTCCAAGCAGGTGCACACTCGAGGGAAGGCCCTGGGAGCCCAGAGCAGGGGCTGCCTCTCTGAGTCAGCCCCAACCATGCAACGGTGGTCTCCTTGAGGTCTTGGCGCTCCGTGCAGGCCAGGGTGTGGAGGGAGGGAAGCTTCCGGACACGTGTGTTAGGAATGTGTAAGAGCAACACGTAAGATTCTACACTCCAGATACTCAAGGAGAGAGGGATGGAGCTAGGGAGCACCAAAGCCAGATCTTTTGATTCTGAAGGATGGGCAAAGAGTTGCTGAGGAAGGCGGGGTGCTCACACCCTGTCCCCCGAGGAGCAGCAACGCGCTGCCCCTGAGGTAGCCACACGGGGTGCGGGCGATGCCTGACTGTCCACATCCTGCACCACAGCCGTGGCACGGAACGAAGTGGCCCCCGGGCATAGTGAGAATGACCCTGGTCTGCACAGACGAGACACGACAGGCTGCAGCCTGGCCCCGGGCTCGTGGAGACCCGCCTGGACCGGCTTCCACGGCTCGCGCTCTGGGCACGGAGCGTCCTCGCGGCACGCACGCGCTCACCAGAACCCGCCGCAGAGAGCCAGGCTCCTGCCCCGACCCCGGGATCAGGCCTCCCGTGTCCGGGCGCGCCGTGTGCAGTTCCCCGCGGGATGGAGCCATCCTGCCACCTCCTGGGAGGTGGCCCAGACCGCCGCGCGTGCTCCCGTTTCCGAGAGAGCGCTGGTTCTGCGGGCAGCCACGCCCGGCGTGGCCAGAGGACTCTGGGTTCCGCTGCCCCTCGGAAGAGACATGGCCCTTTGTGGTCCTGAGACGCACACCCCGCGACTTCCCGCCGACGGAACGGCCCCTCGTTGGGGTTTGCGGATCCGCTCGTGTTTCCTTTCCTTTCCTGCTCTGCGCTGGCTGCCCAGCTCACAGCTGCCTCCTTCGCTGATGAGTCAGAAGCTGACAAAGCAGACCCACTGGCCCACGGAGTCTTGCTTGGGCACAGGGTTGTCTGGGGGGACAGGCCACGCCGGGCGTTTTGGAAAGAGTGTCGGGGCGGTTTCTTCCGGGGCTATGAGCGCTGCCCTGAGACGCCCAAGACGAGCGACGCGGTGGGCCTGGCGTCTCGGGGAGGCTGCCCCACACGGGGCCTCAGGTTCGGGCGACCGTGCGGGTCCCAGAACGTGTGGGGGGCGGCGCTCGGTCTAACCACGCTCCCTGCCTCCGGCAGCCAGCACCAGTCCAGCAGAAGCCGGAGGCTGGAGCCTACGCCAGCAAGACACAAACACCATGACCCTCGCCATCTTCCGGTCCGTTGGTCAGCCACACATTAAGGACTGTGTAGTGCAAGCCACGCACAGAGGCCCTGAGCTGTGGTCAGGGCCTGTCATGAATGGTCAGGTGACCGGTGGAGGCCGCAGGGCCCTGGCCCACCTGGCCTTCCCGCGAGGGGAGGCAGTCTCACGCAGAGCCTCAGCACAGGAGGCCAGGGTCCACGGGGCCAGAGCCGTGGCACGCAGCTCCTGGGATGGGTCCAGGGACTTCGCCCAGGCGTGACCCACGTCCTGCAGTGCTTGATGCCCTGAGGAGTCCACAGTGAGGGCAGTGCCTGCCCCAGTGTCACGGTCGGCCCGCCTCCGCGTCAGCCCCCTGCTCACAAGGTCCTCCTGCCCCCAAGGCCACAGTTTGCTGAGCGGCTGCAGATGACGCTCCGTTCCGTAGCCCCTGGAGTGACGTCCTCCGGAGTCTCCGCCAACCCCGAGTTAGCTGCCACCCCTGGGCGCCTCTGCTCATTTTCATCGGCCCGTCAGTGTGTACGCTTGTGTTGCGTGTATTTCTGCTGGAAGACACCTTCCTGCATGCACAGTGTTGCTTCATGAACTCTGACCTCACGGCCAGCAGCGCATGACTTGGTGTGGATGGGCTCACCTAACACACCTGTGTCCCCTTGGGTGCCTTGCGGCCCTGGTGCAAGGAGCACTCGCCTGTGCCACGCGTGGGGGCCTTTCATGCAGAAGTCACCAACAAAAGCTCCCCAAATTTGGAAAAGGTCCCATTTAGGAGACTACGGAAAGGACCCTGTTACAGGATGAGCGTGGCCTCATCTCCTCAGCCAGCAGACACTTCTCCCGCCCTGCCACATCCCCAGGGACCACGAAAACACCACGAGTACTGACTTTGGGGTCCCAGAGGGGCTCTGCCGCAGGGGGGTTTTGCAAGGATGAAGCTGGGCCCCTGGCCTTCCCGGGGGACCCCTGCACTCTGTGCCCCGGGGTGCCCACAGGCACGTGGAGGGAGACGGTGCTTGTGCGTGGTCAGGCCCGTCCACTGGGAGGCTGAGCATGGAGGGGACAGGAGTGCTGTCCTGGACTCGGCCCCTGCAGGAGGGCCTGGGGGCAAAGGCACAATGGGGGGCTGCCGGGGTTCTGGGGAGCAAATCACTGGGACTGTCAGGGGTCCCAGCAAGCGGTGAGTTTGGGGATGCCCCTCCTCCAGTGAGTGGACCAGCTTCCTAGACGTGGACGGAATAATCCCGCCCCGGCTCTCGAAGCAGAGGGGCTGCCACCGTCTGGGGCTCCGTCTGGGCGGGACAGGCCGGGGCTGGGGCCGCAGCGGCCGCCCCGGGGAGGGGTGCTCACCATTGCTGGCCCGTTGTCGGATGGTCAGCATCTGCTCTCCAGACAGCTTCGCCTTCTTCATGGCTGACGTGGCTCGTGGGCACCCCGACAAGCTGGGGACAAGACACAAGGGGGCATGAGTTATGGGTCTCCGAAGAAGAGCCCCCAGCCCTGCAGCGAGAAGAGTCAGGAGCCCGGCACGTCACCGAGGCATTTTATCAGACTGGTTGCCGGCAAAGGGCTTTGTGCCAAAGGGAAACGAGCCCGAGCGGCGGACGCCGTGTGGCCCACTCCCTGCACACGAGGGAGGCTACGTCTGCCTGTGGATCAGGGACAGTTCCAGGCTGACACACGGCCGGTCGGGGCCTCAGCGGAAGTCACGGTGGCCGGGCTCCGGGCCGGAGCAGACATGCCCTTCACCGCATGCCTCCTGGGGCCGCTTGGGGTTCTCTATGGAGAGACTATCTGGAAACTTCCTTACTGTGGAAAGTGTCAAACTTACACAAGGCCTGAATTCAGATTTGCTTTTAAACATTCAGATGTAGAAAGATCGAATAATGAGCTCAGCCCAGGTTCAACCGTTCTGTCTCACGGCACATCTGTCTCCCCCTGCCCTGTCCTGCCTCCAGTAGATTATTGGGGGGGGGGTAGCAGCAGGTGTACAAACAGAACCTCAATATCATGACCTCACTTGAAGTTTAAAACCCGTTTGCCGCTGACATCAAATGTGCGGCCTCTTTGCAAACTTCCCCACCGCCCCTGACGTTGCTAACGCTGGTCGTCTCTGGGAGCCCACGCTCTGCACCTGAAATGGGTCCATGCGCCTGACCACTGTCTTCTCAGGACGGCTCCCGTCCCTCCTTCCCTTTTGTGCTGTGTATGCATGGAGGACGATTCTGCGTCCCGAGCACCTTCCGTGGCCCCGAGCCTGGGCTGCATCACACCTGCCCCTGGGGGGCTCACCCCTCACACTCCCCCGGCCACCATGTGAGGGCACCCCGGGGGGCCCCGGCCCTCGTGACATGAAAACTGTACATTTGCACACGGCTGTATGTCCAGTATTACATGTATATTTACATCACACATGCGTTTCATCCGTAATTCGGTGCCAGATGGCCCCTGTTCACAGCCTGTTGGGGGCTGATCTATACCTGTATCCATCCAACACCCAACAGCAGTGTGGATTATGTGGTTATTAGCAATAACTAGTATTGTCTACGTTAATGTAAGGATGCTTTCCAAGTATCCTCACACAGATTCTCTCACAGTTCGCACTGATGTCTACGTTGTCTTTGATAAGCCGTCGGTGAGGGGTCTGTGCTTGGTGGCTGCACCGGAGGATCTGGGAGATGCTGAGTCATCTCTGCCCCTGTCGCTCGTCCCGGGACCATGCTGCTGTGAACCGTTTGCTGGTGGTGTATCTAGATTGACAGGCGTGAGTCCCCAGGGACCCTGAGGTCCCTCTCCTCCTCCTCCGCCCGCCTCCAGCGTCTTCTCAGGACCCTGCGCCCGATGTCCGCAGGTGCAGTTTGTTGGTGTCTGTGTCTGCCCCCCGGCCCCGCTGTTACAAGGCAGTCCCGGCCCGTCTCCAGTCCCCGGCTCTCGGGAGGGTGCCTGGTGGACGCGGCCAGTTTGCATCCTGGTTGTCTTTCCCTATCTGTGCTCATCGGGGCTGTTTCTCAGAGGCCGTCTCCTTGCCAGCCTGGTCCGGAGGCTCCCATACACTCGGCATCTCCCCGCCTGATCATCCTGTCCTGAGAACTTAGTGATGACAGTGGGTGGGCGCACGGCAGAGAAGGGGAGGGATCAGTGAAGCGCAGCCAGCAGAGCAGACACGCTCGGGTCCTCCCGTGGGTTCCTGCGGTGCTGGTCCCAGACCTGAGCACCGTTTAAACACGGACTCCCAGAGCACACTGACGTGCAGAACCCGGTTTGATCTTCCCTCGCTTCTCTCAGTTTGCAGGTGACGAAAGAGCCAGCTAGGGATGCAGACGATGGTGTCATTGCAGGAGACGTCCCCCGAAGCTGGGACACTGAATCGGGGCAGAGACGGGCCCACGGAGCGACGTGCTTCGTTCAAGCACAGAGACTGCACGGTCCACCTGGGTCCAACGTGGAAGCGTCCGCTGGCCCTGACCTGCGTGCAGGGCGGGTCTGTGTGCATCCAGGGCGGCTCGCGCTGACCTCGAGTCCTGGTGTGCTGGCTCCTGGGGCCCCGGATGGCTGGAAGACTCAGGGAAATGTCCCACGTCTGTCCCCTTTGAGGAGTGGACCCTGAGCGCTCAGTATGGTTCCCTCGGAGACCCAGCGGCCATTATGGAAACTCCTCTAATTAAAACTGCATTGCTCCGAGTCGGGGTTTGGAAAGTCTCAGAATCTTAGTTCTGGTCCCTCTGGGCACCAAATAGCTAACTGGTGGCCCCCGCAGCTTGCAGCCCCGAGACGTCCAGCTGCAGCAGCAGCCCAGCTCGGCCAGGGTGGGCTCCAGGCAGGTGCTTCAGAGGGAGAGAGGGAGGCAGACATTTGATCGGGACACCGGCCCCACAGGGACCTCCTTCAGGAGAATCTGTCAGCTGAAAAGAGCTTTGTAAGTGGACGTTTCCGGGAGGCGTGGTTATAGAGACGTAGAGGCGGGGAGCCTCGTCCATTCAAGGGACACAGGCGGGCTTGCGAGCAAACTGGCACGTGCGTTCCGGAGGCTGTTCGCCGCCCGGGGAGCGGCTGGGCAGGGCCTTTAGAGACGCAGGACGCAGGACTCGGACGAGTCGCGCAAGGTGGTGCTGGTGGCTCAGCACCTTGCCTGGAGGGACACTCCCGCGGCAAACAGAATATTTCAAGCCAAGTTTCACCACCTCAACGCCGTATTTTACTTTTTACGGCCTCACCTTGCTATCACGACCCTCTCACGATGTAACATCCCACTCGCGAGAGAGGAGACCAGTCGGTGCCGCTGGGCCCGCAGCACAGACACCAGCTAACGCTCTGGGTTACAGCCGTACCGGCTTCTGCCAGCCGGCTCATGAGGACCAGGCTTGGCGTGGGTGGCCGGACACTGATGCCACGGTGTGGAACGCCTCCACGGGGCTTGCTTCCTGGCACTCCAGGGTCTCAAGACGCCCAGGGCAGAACATGTGGGGACAGGGCAGACGCCGGTACACTGCCCGTGGTGAAGCCTGGCCGCCCTGGCCGGAGGGTCACCCGGCCAGAGGGTCATCAGGAGGGAGGGTCACCCGGCCGGAGGGTCATCAGGAGGGAGGGTCACCGGCCGGAGGGTCATCACGAGGGAGGGTCACCGGCCGGAGGGTCATCAGGAGGGAGGGTCACCCGGCCGGAGGGTCATCAGGAGGGAGGGTCACGTGGCAGGAGGGTCACCCGGCAGGACGGCCTGGGGACAGTGTCCTAAGCCCCGGCGCCAGCCCCCAGCCCCCAGGTGGCGCCCGAGGAGGGTTTCTTGCCCTGGTTCTGCAGCTCTCTGGGGATCCTTTTCCAACATGTGCCCTGTCACGGTCACTCTGGTTCCTCGATGGCGCCTTCTCAAAGCTCATCCACTGGAGACGGAAGCTGCTGACCAAGGCCTGGAGCCCTCAGCGCCTGTGCCCGGTGATGCTTCCCCTGCCCTCTCCATGCTGAGTCTCTTTCCTCGCTCCTCTCTTCTCCCACCTGCTGGAGACTCCTGTTAGCCGGCTCGAAAGCCCCACGGATTCTTCCTCTAGTTTTTAAAAATTGTCTTCTTTTCTCATTTTATAATTTAAGAGAGATTTCCTCAACTTTACACTCTAACCTTCTAACTGAACTTTTTATTTCACTTGTCTTTGTTTCAAAGATATCTTTCTTGTTTTCTTGATTTTTCTTGGATTATGAAGAGACTAAGTCATACTCTTCCATTTATTCTCCTTTTCTATTGGATGACAAATTTAAAAAAATTTCTCTTTCCAGAAATGTCTGTTTTCTCCAAGGTTTTCTTTCTTTTTTGAAGGCTGTTTTGCTTTCTGCCATGTTACTTAGTGCTTCCCTTAAATGGCTGGTTGTCTTCCGAGTATCTCCCGCTGAGGCCTGTCTTGGGGGCCTGCAGATTTCTGGGGGGGCTTCGCTCCTGTCTGGAGGTTGTGGGGGACACACGCAGGCCGAGGCTGTGGTCACAGCAGCTTGGGAACCAGAGGCGGAGGGCCTCGCCCTGCACTGGGCATTCCTGCCTCCCACCCCCCCGGGTCCCGAACGCGGAGCGCCCCTTCTGCTGGGCGAGGGGGGCGCGAGGCTGAGCATCTGGAACCCCACTCTTCCTACAGAGACTTCCACTTCCTGCTCTGTTTCCGAGGCTGCCCTGAATCCTGCCGCAGGGTCCTGGGGCCCGCACACGGCGTGCTCACGCCTGGCTTCCACCCCCATGCGTCCGCTGGGCACCGCCATCCGTCTGTCCCCACAGAGCTGGACCCGAGCCCTGCGTCCCCCAGCACCTCAGCTCCCGTGACACCGTGCAGGTGAGGGAATGCTCTTTGCTTTCTGCATTTTCATTATTTTTATTTCGTGGATTTATAAAAGGAGAGCAGGTCATTTCAGTAGAGTTTTGAGATCAGTGGAGGTAAATGTGTTTTCAGGCTTTGGACCAGGACCCCCAGAAAGACGGCTGCCGCCATCGGGCCCGTAGTCCACGCCAAAGGTGCTCTCCTCTCCCCTTCCTGTGGGCCAGGGCAGCAGGAACCCAGCTGCTCCTCAACCTCAGGGAGGACTCTGGCGTGACGTGAGCCGGGCGGCCAGCGCCTGGGCGAGGCCCCAGGAGGACTCTCGGTCCAGGGGATAGACGGGACCTCTGAGTGGGCGCCTGAGGGTCAGCGGCCCCCGGCCCCTCATCAGCGACAGGAGCCCCCGAGAGGAAGCTCCAAGGGCCTGGTGATGGAGCAGGAGGGACCGGGCTCTGACGGTCACAAGGTGCCACTCAGCCTGGCCCCTGCGTACCTGACGGAACCTGAACCTTGTTGAGCCCCTGCTTGGGTTTTGTGCTGAGGAAGCTCATCCTGACAGACACTGAGGACTCAGTTTCTCTTTTTGTCTCTCCTTCTGCTTGCGAGCTAAATTCCACATCTGTCATCGCCGTGGGTCAGTCGTCCCCCCTAGAAGACGCGTTGACGTCCCAGCTCCCAGAACCTGTGAGGAGGACCCTTTTGGAAAGGGGGTCTCTGCAGATGTGAGCAGGCTGAGAAGGAGGTACACGGACCCAGTGACCTCTGCCGCAGGGACGGCACTCGGGGCTCCCGGCCTCGAGCGTGGGGCGGCCACAGGCTGGGGCCCACTGGCCCGGAAGGTCCGCGATGGCTGGCCCACTGCTGGCAGCAACAGCCCGGAGCGCAAGGGGTGTGGGGGCTCTGGAGAGAGAGTGCGAACCTCCTCCCCGTGGCCCTGCGGTGTCCGTGGGCTGGGAGCCCTGAGTGCGGTGCAGGGCAGCCAGCCGGCGCCGGCGCGGTCTTCCCATTTCCTCGAGACCGTGTGGAACTCGCGGCTCCTGCTGCCTCAGCAAACGTGCTGGCGCGAACATCAGGAAAAGCCTTCTGGGTCTCACAGGAGAGGTGTTTTGGAGATGCCGAATTCCAGCGTCAGCAAGGACCGTGTAGGTCCGTGGGTGCAGACGAAGACCTCAGGGCCAGACTGAGGAGGGAGAGGGAGGGCCCAGGAGGGCTGAGATGGGGGTGTGCCCGGGGACCCCAGGACACAGTGGTGTCCGGCAGAGGCGGGAGCCAAAGAGGACGCAGAGGAGAGTCCGTGAACCAGCCCGGCGCTCCGTCCCAGGGGGTCCCGGCGCCTCTGCCCAGGACGGCACCATGCGGACCTCTGGGAGGAGGCGAGCGGGGCGCGGGGGGCACGGCGGGGCGAGGCCGCCTCAGGGGCTGCCCCCCGCCCGGAAGTACACCCTCGGACAGAGCAGGCATCAGAGGCTGGACCGCAGGCTAAGTTCTCGTCTTAGGGCGGAGGGAGGGCAGAAATCAGCCAAGTCACAGAAAACACGCGGACTTGTAGAATTTGCATGACACAATCACATTTTTAAAATTGCTGTATTCCTGGGGTGCCTGGGTGGCTCAGTCGTTAAGCATCTGCCTTCAGCTCAGGTCATGATCCCAGGGTCCTGGGATGGAGCCCCACGTCCGGCTCCCTGCTCAGCGTGAAGTCTGCATCTCCCTCTCCTTCTGCCTCCCCCCGCCCCACTCAATCTCTCTCTCGAATAAATAAATAGATATTTTAAAAAATTGCTGTATTCCTGAAAACCTATGATTTGCTTATAAATTGAGTGTGGTGTCTTGCTGATCAGAACTGACGGGATGAGGTCTGCAGTGCAGGACCTCACGCTCTAAGGTCTCGGTGCTGTGTGTGTGTGTGTGCGTGTTCAGTTTCTTCATCTGTTTACTGGAGATAAAAATGAGCTTGTTTGTATTATTAATTGTTTGGCTTGTTCATTGGTCTACCCCATATAATTACAACAGGCTACGTTTCTCGAGGCAGAGACTGTGTAAAACATTTTTATTTCCCTAAAGACCCTAGCACGAAATAACATGCTTGTGGGAGGCATGCCTGTGGCTCTGGAGCCCCTGCCCTGTGCCGCCCTGTGGTGGACCCTCCCTGGGTGAGGAGTGCGTCCAGCACACGATTGCTCCTGTGTCCAGGGAACGCTGCGTACAACGCAGTCCTGGACACGGGGGAGCGTCTCCTGCTGCCTCAGGTAGTCGGCGGCCATGTGGCGAGGGGGCCTCCTGCACCGAGAGCCCCTGGCCAACAGCCGGCACAAACACGGAGCCTCAGTCCTGGAGCCTCAAGGACCTGAATTCCTCCAAGACCCCGAATGAGTTTGAGGTGGACGGTGAGCCCCAGGAGGGGACACCTCGGCCAGGCCATGCACGAACAGAGGTAGAAGCCGGGCGTGGTGTGAGCCGCGGGCTTGCGATACTTTGTGCAGGAACGTCCACAGCCGCCGGATGCTTGTCGGCCCCCGGGACAGAAAGATGAGGTGCGGGTGTGACATGGGCCCAGGAGGAAAGCTCCTGGGACAGAGACCAGGCCACCAGGCCAGGGTCCCCCCACCTCCCTCAGCAAAGCCTGCACTGCAGGCTCCTGCGGCCTCAGGCCAAGGAGGGTGAGCAGATGCGACCTTCACCTTCCAGCTCTCATGGGGCCTTTGGGGGTCGCAGTTTGAAGCAGATGTTGGATTTCTCCGTCCCAAATGTTTCCCGTCAAATACTGAAACATGGAGATTAAAATACAGGGTCACATGCTGAGGGGCTTTCAGAGGCAGTGGTCAGCACGGGGCCGTGCAGAGGGGACCAGCCCCACGGGGCACGTCTGGACCAGGCCCGTTGGCAGCCACCTGCAAAGGGTGGTGCATTCAGATGTCCCGAAGGCTTTCCCAAGAAGTTAGGGAATTGCTAAGGCCAACTGCCCACGGAAACCGCTCTGAGGATGAGCAGAGGGACCTGTGGGGCAGTGAGTGCTCAGGACTCAGAGTCCAGTTTCATCCTGGACGCTCTCCTTCTGGGGCTGTGTGATGCAGGAGGGTGTGCGGGCAGCTCTGGTCGAGGGCACGGGCTCTGCAGCCCCACACGCGTCCCCCACAAAGGAGAACTATTTCCTCAGCAAGATCTCGCTGTATCCCCTCTTCCTGGGGAGTTCTAGTCCTGCACAAAGGATGGTCCCTCTGCAGGGAGGAAGCTGCCTGCCAGGCCTCCTCTGGCAACAAGACAAATCTGGGGCCAGCAAACAACCCATGAACAAAGCATGGAGACATCTTCCCGCAGACGGGCCACCTGGTGAGATGACCAAAGGGTGGCCCAAGGGGTGTGGGGGCCTGGCTACCTTCCCAGAAACAGGCGCCCAGCAAATCCCCATCCAGCGTGCTCTCTGGCCCTGGATGCACATCTTCTCCATCCCCTTCTAGCGCAGCGACTCCTTCTGGAGGGGGGCCACCCGAGCCCTCCACCCCTCCTCCTCCGGGAAAGAAATCTAGAAGACCTCTCTTCCTGTGTTGTAAAGGGAAGCACGATGCGTTCAATCTGCTTTCGTGACGCAGAAAACCACCGCTGGTCTGGGGAGCTCCGGCCACGACCTCCCAGTTTCCTCCGCCTCTTGGAGCCGGCAGCAGAAGCCAGAGGAGAGAGCTCAGAGAGGGTGGAAGGGTGAGGGACCGGGGGCTGCACAGAGTCCAGAGGGAAGATTCCTGAGGCGACAAGGCCCCGGGTTCACCACCGCTTGGATCACAGTTGGTAGAGCCACGGATTCCCCGAAGCTGTGGAATTTGGGTTTGTCATCAGAGGCCTTGAGTACAGAGCACCTGGAAGCTCCTCGGGGGTCCTCTGTGCATCGTGTGGCCTTGGAGGGAGGAGCAAGGTCTCAGCTGTGAGAGGACTCACTGCAGAGGCGGATGTCTCCATGGTGGGCAGAGGGCAGGGCTGTTCCTCTGGCGAGGTCGGCTGGGGAGGGAGAGGTCTGCCCTGCTCTGCTTCCCCGCTGCCTGGAGAAGAGCAGGTGACCCCCCAGGGAGGCCCAAAGGACGCCTAGCAGGCCCGGCTGGGTGCCACCCCAAGTCCCTGTACTGTGAGCGTCCCGGGCTGGGTCTTGCAGGTGGACACAGGTGGTCCGTGTGTGATGCCCGCCGGACAGGCTTTTCTCCTTATGGGCCGTGTGCCCAGGGGAGAGCGTCTTGCCTTCTTGGTGTTGGTTGTCTGATCTAAAATCGGGACCATACAGATCTCAGGTGCTGTGGTTCAGTGATTGTGTATGTGTTTGTAAAAAACTATGGCTTCTCAACATAGCATAGAGCTTTCCTCTTCTTCTTGGGCCCACAAAGACTCCATCTCCCCCACATCCCAAAGGTGGACTACATCTCCCAGCATCCCCTGGGAAGACTACATCTCCCAGCATCCCTTGCATTTGGTGATGCTGAGCCCTGGGTCTACCCATGAAGGGGAGCAAGTGGTAGGTGCTCCTCCAGAGGATTGCGTGAGTTGATTGATTATAAAATAACTCACGGAGTAAATACTCAGGACGGGGGCTTATTTTTAATGCAATTCTCTTGGCAAGTATCAAGCAAAATAAACATTCGGAAAAAGGCTGTCTCCCCGTTTGTGATGAACTGTAAGGAACCTGAAAATAAAATAAATCAGGTTTTGGGTCTGGGTGGAAAGTTTAAGAGGGTCTAGGCGGGGCCTTTTTGAAAAAACTTCATGTTGGTCAAGCCCAGTGAAAGATAAGACGAGTTCTAAGATTGCTTATTACTTTTCCAGGGTTAGCATTAGGGACTTTGATTTGGGGGCCCCTTCCTAATCGTACTGGAAGTGCGGTGAGCGGGATGGGAGAGACGTGCTCTGCCCTCACACTCCCACACAGAGAAGCAGGTGCAAGAGCTGAGGACACCGCCTCCCCCCTCGGGCTCCGGGGTCAGGGGGACTCTGGCGGAGCATCCCCCTCTGTCCTGCCCTTCCACCTAACGCCTCTGGTGCCCGGACTGTGGTCTGGAGCCTGCTGCCTCGGGACTCTTCCCACCTGGTGAAGCATTCCCTACTCGGATGAGGCAGGCTCTGCACCAAATGAACACACCCCTCCTTCCTATTTTCACTGATGTGTGGCGGCATTTCGTAAATGCTGGTATGTGGGGCCCAGGCAAGGTGCTGTGGGTGTGGGGTCCAGGGAATGGTCCCATGGATAGAAACCTTTGCAGCAGAGCAGGGCAGACCCTGCCATTACTCGGTGGTGGGGCACAAGTGCAGGGACCGCTGGGCTGGGAGAGGGAAGTGGGCCTGTGTCACCGGGTCCATAAATATGCTGAGGGTTGAGGGGAGGCCGCACAGCTCAGAGGAGGAGGCCTGGAAGGCAGGAGGCAGGCCGCCCAGGTGTGAGTCCTGCTCTGTCACTTACACACTCCCTGCAGTCACGTCACCCGTCTTGCCTGAGTTCTAGTCTTTAACCGGGCAGACGATGGTGCCTATGTCTCTGGGCTCCCACGAAGACTCCGAGGGTTAACACAGGAAGGTGCTTGCAACGCTGCTGGGCACACGGGGAGCCCCACACATGCTGGAGGATGAGGAGGCCTTTTCAGGGCAGAGGGGGAGGTAGAGAGGGAGGTGAGAGGTGCAAAGACGAGGAGGGAATGGCGTTCAGCCGCGGGCTGGGAGTGGGGGACGGTCCCAGAGACGCAGCCAGGTCGAGGGACTGGCAGGGGTAGGCTGGGCTGTGGGGCGCCCCGTCAGCCAGCCCCTCCCAGCTCCTGCCCGTCCCTGCCCCCCACACCCACTTTCAGTGGCCCTCGTGACCCAGTGCCCCGGTGTTTCCCCAGGGCTGCGCCAGGATGCCGCCTGCTTAGCTTTCTCACGTGCCGCTGGCTGTCCCCCAGGCAGCTGCTGGACGGTCACTGGGTCCTGAGGGCCCTCCCCCTGCCCGCCCGCTGCCCGCTGACCCCCTCTCCGCAGCAGTTTCTCCTTGGGCCCACCTGCCCTGACCCCCGGCCCAGGCTCTGACCTCCCCCGAGCTCTGCCTGCCCGTCCGCCCGGCTCTTCAGTGTCTTTCTGTCCCCGGCTTTTCCCTTTTTGATAACAGGCCCTTTCTCTCTTCCTGAGGCTGTGCCCCCGCCCGAGCCTTTGGGGGATACTGGCCCCTCACCCCGCGTCTCTTCTACCTCCAGCCGCATCCCCGCTCGCCCCTCCGACACCCGCCCTCTGCCCTCTGGCTTCTCCCAGGCCGGTTTGGGTCGCTGGGTCTCCTTGCCTCGCGGTCCCCAACTGGGTTTTCTGGAACCCTCTGCCCAGCCCCCGGGAGGTGCGTGCGGCCACTGGACGGCCCACTGCTGCTACTTTGGGGGACCACGCTCGTTCTGCTCACGGCTGGCCTTCGAAGTGAGGATGGGGAGCAGCCCCGGCGGGGAGACTTGGTCATTCCCGAAGACTCGACAAGCATCCCTCGGGCCTGGAGGGCATGAGCTATAAAAATGTGCCAAATAATCAGAAAGCAAGGAGCTCTACTTTCCTTATTATCCGAATGTTAGAGACACATCCCAATAGAAATTTGTCTGATTTATATGAGAAAATATCTGGTTTTGAACGACTTGTTTTTCATCTTAAACACTGCTTTTTTAGGAAGACTCAGGCAATCCTAAAGATAAAATAAGACATTGTCCATGTCCTGTACAGCGGCCCTGCTCAGGATGGACTGGAGACCCGAGAGCGTGGCCCCCAGCCTCGAAGAAACAAAATAAATGAAACGGTTTCACAGCACGTGGGGACGGTGGGCGCGCAGAGCTCCGTGGCTCCAACTGTCCTTGTCCCCACGGCCCCCGCGGTCCCCGCGGCCCCCGCAGCCGTGACCTCCCTGAGGAGGAAACTGGGGGCAGCAGCTCCATGGCCCCAAAGCCCCAGACCTATGCTCCTGCTTCGTCTGCTGTTTACATCCTGGCACCGTTAAACACCACCCTTTACCGCCCGAGGAGCCGCCACAGTTTGGGGGAAAGGGGACGAACGGGACATTTCTGTGTCCGTGGAGTCTTTGTTCTGATTCTAAACCTGCTGTTTTCACAGCACAGGGGGAAGAGGAGGAACCCCCCGTCTCAGCACATCAGCGGGGTCTTCCCAGGGCCCCTCCTAACCGAGGCCTTAAGGTTTGGGAGGCCCACGGCCCGTCGCTCCCCACGGCGGGGCCACAGCTTCCGGGAGACAATGTCTGCACCCCTGGCCGGGTTCTCGCCAGGACGACTGTTCTCACACCGTCCGGGAATCACGGTTTGCCTGCCCAACAGCATAAATGAAAACGATAGGATGTGGTTCAGCCTTATAAGGAGGGACATTCGGACACCTGCCACATATGGGGGACGCTGCTCAGTGAGGTGAGCCAGACGCAGAAGGACAAACTGCATGATCCCACTCATCGGAGGTCCCTGGAGGACTCCGACGTGTAGAAGCAGAAAGTGGATGGTGGGCGCCAGGCGCTGGAGGGGCGGGGTGGGGGCGAGGGTTTACAGGGACAGGGCATCAGTTTGGGAAGATGGTAAAGTTCTGGAGGTGGATGGTGGGGATGCTGCACGACATCGTGAGTGACCTCAATGTCACTGAGCTGTGCACCCCAAAATAGTTAAGGTGGGAAGATGTGTTTTTTACCACAATGGAAGCAAAATGCCGTCGGCTCGGCTCACAGTGCTGCTCATCCCCTTTCCCCACGTGCCCCCTGGCCTGTTTTCCTTCACGCACAGTCAGACCCTACAAAAGATGGGGCTCCATCACCCAACACCTGTGGGCTCAGAGCCCTTGCCTACAGGCACATCGAGGTGGCTGTTCACAGCGTCTGATTCAGCTTTATAGTCAGAGGAGGCTTCCGGTCTGTGTAGCTCCACCACCCACGGCAGGAGCTCTGACTTGAACGCCCTCTGACCGCCCTGCAATGCCCCCTCCCAGGCCCTGTGCAGGCTCGTCCAGCAGAGCTGGTGGCCCTCGTGCGGGGCAGGTGTCATGGGTCACGTCTGGGGACCTTGTGGCTTCGGCAGGGACCTGGGCCAAAGAGGGAGCCTTCCTGGCCCTGGGGGCAGGCGGCAAACCCCGGGGCTTGGGGCTAGTGTCTGTAGAGCAGGACCGGGGCCGTCCCAGTACGAGCGGTGTGGTCCATGCGAGCACAGAGACAGAAAGGTCGCTGTGCACGCCCGGAGTCGTGAGCCCGCGTGGGGCTTCGTGGGCCCCTCTGTCCGCGGGGGACACCAGGGCCTTGAGCCATTGCTGAGAGATTAGGTCAGGGAAAGGCATTCATGTTTCCGCTTTAGGCTCCCTGATCCCATCTGAGTTCTCTACCTGAGCAGGAATTTAACAATTAAAAATCAACCTTCCTCTTGAGGAACATTTCAAGGCTCATTCCGTACTCCTGAACCTCCCGTGACTCCCGGTTTGCAAACTGACATTGGTTCGTTCTGTGCTGGACCTGGCTTTACTGCGTTTCTCCTTCCAGCCTGGTTTCCAAGGAGCTGGGGACGCCCGCCCGGTTAACTGACTCCATTGGCCTCTGTGATTTGTCTACACCGCCCACCCTAACCCAACCATGGGGACCCACCGAGTGTCCTTTGATTCAACGGACAGGCCTCTTCTGCTAAGATAATCGAACTGCATATATTTCTTCTAAAAGTAAGCGAGTAAAAGTTAATGGGGTGATCGGCTCTTCTGGAAATGTCCTGATGCATTTTTGGCCCAGGCATGCAGCATGAGGCCCCTGTGCCAAATACCGTCCTCCTTCCCTGCGTGCGGCCTGCCCGCCATCTTTAGCCCAAAGGATTAAACCTACAGATACTCGTATGTGTGCAGAATTCCAGCCTGTTTCTCTCTGTGGATCCTGATCCAAGACCTGTGAAAGCCTCTGTCCTGACCCAGGATAGGAATGAGATTTGCTTCTTAAACACGCTCAAGGGTTTTCCTCTCTTCGCTGGGGAAGGTCATGAGTTTGGAAGCAGTGTTCCACCTTCTCTTTCTAAATGGGGGTGTTGAGTTAGGCCGTGACGGACACTCCTGGTGGGGCTGCCCGGGCCTGGTGCCAGGACAGAGGGCCACTCACCTCCGGTGTGTGAGGAAGCTGCCGCTGACGTGCCCCGACCCGTCACAGCCCGGCGTGGGACACGACATGCCCTCCGTCTTGACCGACTTCCAGGAGAACTGCGAGCCATTGAGGTACCCGTCCTTCTGTCTCTTGGCGGCCAGGGGGCACCCTGACGCGCTTCGATGGGAGGCGTACTTCCCGGTTATGTGGCCCTGGCCATCACACCCGGGAACGGGACATCTGGGGGGCAGAAGAGACACACTCTGAGGTCTTGGCGCCATATACCTGGCAGACTCTCCAGCAAGGTCAAAATAACCTGGCTCGAAGAAAAACCATCACACTCTACTCCAGCAAAGACAAAGACAGAGGAAAATCTCTGAAAGTACCACCTAGCGGCGAACCGAGGGACCTTCTGTCGTGGGAATGCCTGGTCCGCTGCCGACGGAGGGGGCTGTTTGGGGCAGGATGTCTGCTCTTGGTGAACAATGTTGCACACCAGCAGGGGAAAAAGAATCTGTCCTTGTAGCAAGTGAGGTGCAGGTGTCTGTTTAAAAGACACCACGTTTGGACAGAATCAGTTTTTATGGTAGAAGAATGCAAAGTCAAGGAGAAATTGCAGGATTATTTTTTATGATTTTATAAACCCGTGGTTTTCTCGAGAGCTAGAAAACATTTGTTTGCTTGGCCGTGTTCTCCACAGGCCATCAAACACCTCCAGCCAGAGAGGATTTGAAGCAGGGGAGATAGTATTTAATAAAGTCTCCTGGATAGTGCTGGTGTGTGGTACACCATAGGTATATTTTGCGGGAATAAAAGGGGAAAATCGTTGGCGGGAGCTAAAGGTCAATGGTAGGCTAATGCCTGCTTCTGAAACCTCTCGCCACGGAGGGACCAAGGACACACAACCCCAACCGCTTACGGTTATCTCAAAGAAGGTGGGTGTGATTCAGTCGGGGCCCCTCATAAGCCCCAAACTGGTGGGTTTTGCATTTTCTTTTTAATGGCAAAGTTTACATTCTACAAAATTTATAGTACCCATTTACTTGGTTAAGGTTTATTTTAATACTTTTTATTTTAATTAATTTTTATCTTGTTTTAATCAAACATTTTTCTCCAAAGACACTGAGATCAACATTTCAGGAAGATAGTGCCAGGTTTATCTTAGGGATTTTTGGGACCTGGGTTCTGGGCAACAGTTTGGGGCAAACGGCCAGGTGGACTGCCGGGCTGAGGGGCTTGCCCGTGTGCTGGAAGCCCCAGGCACCCACGCTCTCACGGCCTGCCTGAGAGCAAGGCAGACAGCAGCTACATGATTCTCAAAAGCCGGAATGTTGGCCAATGTTGGCTTTCAGTGTTGGAGCTGATGCCTTCGTAGACATTCGTGGATCTGCCTCTCCCAGTCAGCGAACTGCTTTTCCCACCCTGGGCTAAAGGGAAGCGTCCGGGGTCCAACCCCCAGGGCTACAGGGAAGCGTCCGGGGTCCAACCCCCACGGCTACAGGGAAGCGTCCGGGGTCCGGCCCCCAGGGCTAGAGGGAAGCGTCCGTGGTCCAACCCCCACGGCTACAGGGAAGCGTCTCAGGGTCCGGTCCCCAGGGCTAGAGGGAAGCGTCCCGGGTCCAACCCCCGGGCCAAAGGGAAGCGTCCGGGGTCCAACCCCCAGGGCTACAGGGAAGCGTCTCGGGGTCCGGTCCCCAGGGCTAGAGGGAAGCGTCCCGGGTCCAACCCCCAGGGCTACAGGGAAGAGTCCGGGGTCCAACCCCCAGGGCTACAGGGAAGCGTCCGGGGTCCGTCCCCCACGGCTAGAGGGAAGCATCTCGGGGTCCAGCCCTCGGGCCAAAGGGAAGCGTCCGGGGTCCAACCCCCAGGGCTACAGGGAAGCATCCGGGGTCCGCCCCCCACAGCTAGAGGGAAGTGTCCGGCGTCCAACCCCCACGGCTAGAGGGAAGCATCGGGGGTCCCGTTACTCAGAGCGTCAGATGTGTGGAGAGTCCCTGGCTACACCACCTGCTATTTCGATGGTGCATTCAGCGGCCGGCAAGGGGGCTCTGGGTGCGGATTCCGGATCTGGCCTTGGGGTGACTGACGTCCCCTCCTCCCCGCTGATCCTGCCGGAAGCCCGCCCCCTCCCTGCCCAGCCTGCACGTGTACCTGATGGGCTCCTGGTCTTCTTTGTCTTCCTTGCTCTGTGCTATCCTGATGCCGCTCTTCTTTGCTCTCGGGCAACCTGAAAGACTAGAGAAGGGACAGGGCTTCAGGAGACATCCGCTCTGCGGGGCTGGCTGACTTCCTTCCCGCACCGGCTGCTCGGACCCCGCTTTCTGCAGAAGCCGGAGCTTCTCCCCATGAGCACAAACTCTGGGAGGAGGGCCGTTCTGGGGGCAGCCCCTCTGCGTGGAGACAGGCTGGGGTGCCTGGCTGAGAGAGGATGGGCGGCCAGGCGCAGAGAAGGGGCCACTTGGAGCAAGAGAACACGCACTCCCTGGGTCTCTCTTGGTGACCCGTTTTCCCCAGCCCTGCCCTCTGGGGGGAACATGGTATAGACTTCAGTGTGTCTGCAGAAGGTACAGAGGGATTGTCAAAATTTTGGAAATAGAAGCTCACATTTACCTATAGGAAAATTTCCAGCTGGAACAGAAAAAGTACTCACGTATGGATGGGCATATACATAGCCTGACAATAGGCTATTACATGAGATTATACACAAGAATATATAGAATAGATGGGATCCCTTGCAAAGAACTGAAGAACCAGAAACTAGGCCTTTTACTGAGACGCCCAGGACACGTGGCCTCGGACTCCAGGGTAGACACACAGCAGTGGTGCAGGCGGGGCTCGGGCCACTGTTCCCGCTGGGCCTGGGCTTGCGGTGCGTCCTTCCTGGGTCAGTCCCAGCTCCCTTCCGGGCACGTGGGTTCTCAGGTGGAGGTGCGGCTCCATCCACGGGAGGTCTGTTCCCCAGCACGGCACCCTGTGTCCTCCGCCTTTTTCCTTCTTTGTGAGGCTGCCAGGCTCCTCTGCGGTGAGAAGCAGCACCCGCAGTCAGAGGGGGCGTGCGGGGGGCCTGGGCTCTGGGCTGGGGCTTCGGGCGCCCAGGCCGGCCCCTCCTGTCTCCAACGGCACGTGTTCCTACCCCCTCACGCCTGTCTCCTTCAGCAGGGGCACGGGAAACACCAGGTATGCCTGCATTCTCTCTCTCCAGCTACCTTCATCCCCACCCCGGACCCGGTTTTGAGGTAAAACTTAGGGAAGTGGGGGTCCTCTTGCCCCACCTCTGACTGCTCAGCAGCTGCCCTCACCGTGGTCTGGCTTCTCATCTCTGCCTGGAAAAGTGCTCTTGCCCAGGTCACCGTGACCTGAAGCCGGTGGGCGCTCCTGGCCCCGGGGCAGGGTACCACCTGCAGCCCCTGGGACGCTCCTCCGGAGCCTGGTGCAGCCTCCGCATCTGCGGGTCCGTGTCCTGCCTGCCCTGGGGCCCTGACCGTGCTCACGCTCCTTGTGCCCCTCCCTTCCTTCCTTGCTGCAGCCACGGGCCCAGCGTGTCCTAAGTATCTTCGAAATCGGCCACCTTCTCCCTCCGAGACGCTGCGTTAGACCAGGCCGGCACTCATGGGCGCTGCACTCAGGCACTCTGTTTAAGACCTTCCAGTGGCTCACCGCCAAATTCCTCCACGTGCGCACGAGGCTCCCGGGGCCCGGCCCTGCCACCAGTTCTGTCCCCGCTGCCCCCGCCCCCGCTCCGTCCGCCTGCTCGCAGGCACGTCGTCCCAGACGTCTTCCTGGGTGCAGGGGCCCTGCTGACCGCCCGGCCCGGGAGCCCGGGGAGCCCTGTCCCTTGCGTCACGTGCACCGTGCTGACGCCGTCCACTTACGTAGCACTTGCGACTCAAGCCACGAGCACTGAGCTGTGTGCTCGTTCACCTTCATCCAGGCCATTCGCGCAGCGGGGACTCTGTGCGCCCTCGGCCCCTGCCGGCTGGGCGGGGAGACCTGCTGACCACCCCTGCTGTCCCGGCCGCCACCGCTTTCATTCCCAGCTCCGATCTCCTCCTGGATGAGTCCGTCACCTCCGAGCCACGCTTTCGGATCCAGGAATCCCGGGTGACACTTGTGTTGTACTCTACATGATGACGTCTCCTGCATAGATGTCCCACGGTCCCACGTCGCTGACACGGGGGGCTCGCGGCATGTCTGAGTCTGGATCTGAGATCTCATGGATTTTGGAAATACCGCCGACACTTTCAGAACCCCTGCCCTCTGTGGGTGGGGGCAAGGCCGGGGTGGGGTGCGCGGGCGGCACCTAGGTGGGCGCTTAGGGAGTGCTGTGTGGGGGGCTCGCCGTGGTGGACAGAGAGGCGCTGCGTCCCTGACTCTGGCTGAAGAGATGTGTGCCCGTGTGGGGACTGATGGCCGCACTGAGCAGGCCTGAGGAGTGTCCTTGTTGTGCTTGGGACCCCGGCCC
>NW_025408906.1:0-27623 GCF_002201575.2 Neomonachus schauinslandi | reverse complement strand
AATGCCAGCCACTTCCCCAGGTGGGCAGTCTACACAACAAAGGCGCTAATAGCGGTGAGAATTCACTTAAAGACCCACACAAGAGCCTTGGCATCAGGCTGTGGGTTTCTGGCACAAGCGCTTCCTGCTGCCCGGTGTGCAGACGCACCAAGCAACAAGTCTCCACAGAGCCGGCCAGCACCTTCCTCCGCACAGGTGGGAGGAAGCCGACGGTTCAGCTAGCGCCTGTCTGACCGTCCCACACGCAGTCAGCCTGCTGACGCCCCAGCAGACTTCCCGGGAAAGCAGGAGCCTGCCGGCCAGCCCTTCAATTCAAACTCACACAGAGCCATTTCAGCCGCGGCATCCCACCGCTCCCCCAGCAGCCAACCCTCAACCACCCTCTTGCGCGAGCGCCAAAGGCCCCGCCAAGTTGGGGGAGAAGCCATCTTACAGGCCTCTGGTCTGCGCATCGCTCAACGAGCTCAAAGTATCTCTCCTGAGAGCCGTGGAACTCGTTCTGGTCACACAGCTCTTCCACTGTGGTCAGCAGGTCGTGGACGATGGCTCTGAGCTCTGGGCTGTCCAGGTTCTGCAACACAAAGGTGCAGTCACAGAGGGGTGACTTCAGCTCCCCTCAAGGACTCGGCCTGAGTCCTGAGCTCCAGCGAGCTGCATGCAGACACCCCTCAGGCCTGCCCGCTGGGACACGGGGCAGCCGGGCCCTTCTCGCTCATTTGGGAAGTGAGGGCCCCAGGGAGTCCTGCTTTGCCCATCCAGCAGGCTTTAAAGGGATCGACTCCGAAGATGTTCACGTGTCCCTAAGGCTCAAACATCTCCTAGAGGCCCCAGGGCTGTGGCCTCCCAACCTACCACTCCAGAGTGAAGCAGGGCCTGGCTAGCTGGTGGGTGACAGCGGTCGGTCCAGCAGCCAGACCCTGAGGAACGATAGTCCAGTCCTCAGTCCACTAGCCTGGCCACGCACATCCCCAAGCACGGGCCCCGGTCCCTGGGCCCCGCCCCCCACCCCGCCCCCGGGGGAGACCCTGCCCCGCTCCCCAGGAAGGCCCCTGGGGAGACCCCCGCCCCAAGCCCATGCTAGACACTGCAGTCCCCGCGCTGCACCATGTCCTCCCTTCCCCGCCCCGCTAGTACTTCAGCCAAAGTTGCGGCAAAGTGGGAGCCATCCCATTACCCTTCTGGCCTCAAGTGACACCAGACCCACCCCTCGCCCACCTGCGTTCCCAAAGCGCGGAGCAGCGTCAAAGCCGGCATCATCAGCAGGTGAGAGTGCAAGGAGCTGTCCGAGCACGCGGCGGGGCAGGCACAGAGGGAGAGCGCTCCTCATCGGGAGATGAGCCGCAGGCCCCCAGCCGCCCCGGCAAGGGCCCCATGGCCTGCCAGCCCACCGTCCCAGTCCCCCCCCCCCCCCAGTGCCCACGGCCTTCTGGCCGCCTCACCTGGAGCTGCTGAAGCAGGCGCTCCATGATGTTCAGCAGGATGTCCCACGCCACAGCCTGGAGCTCCCTCCGGTACTTCTTGATGAGTCTGGTTATAGAGAGGACGATTTCGTAGGACACCACCTCGTTTGGACAGGTCATGGCCTGGAACAAGAGACCCAGGGAACACACAGTGGTCAGCCGCTTCCCGCTCCTGCCCGGCAAGCCCCCCATCCCATGGCCCTCAGGACCACCTCTCCTGGACCTGCTCCCCACACGTCTCTCACGGGCCACAGAAGAAGTCTCTCAGGAGCCCAGAAACAGTCTTTCTACCCCGGCTCCAAAGGGCTGGACTCAGCCAGACCACTCGCTGCCGATCCTGGGCCACTGGCTCACCAGCCTAGAGACCCAGAGTGCTACCCCTGCAAATCGAGGGCAAAGACCACGCCCTCCACCGCCCAAGAAGTTGGTCGCGGCAGGAGGGACGAGGCTCGGGACACTGTGCAGCACCGGGCACCCGGGCCCGGCTCACAGGGCGCCCTGCCCACGCGTGAGAACATGCACAGCAAGTGCCCTGAACGCCGGCGGGCACCGCGGACACAGAAGCTACATCTCGGGCCTCTCTCTAGAGCAAGAGCAAGATCAGCGCTTGCCGAGATAAAACCGCCACCTCGGGGAGTCTGAAGCAGTTCTGATGCTGATCTACACGAGGTGAAACCCGTAAGACAGAACCTTACTTAAAAATAAAACCCTCGGGGCACCTGGGTGGCTCAGTTGTTAAGCGTCTGCCTTCGGCTCAGGTCAGGATCCCAGGGTCCTGGGATCAAGCCCCGCATCGGGCTCCCTGCTCCGCGGGAAGCCTGCTTCTCCCTCTCCCACTCCCCCTGCTTGTGTTCCCGCTCTCGCTCTGTCACTCTCCGTCAAATAAATAAATAAAATCTTTAAAAATAAATAAATAAAAACAAATAAATAAATAAAATAAAACCCTCCTGGGCGCCCGGGGGGCTCAGTCGTGGAGCGTCTGCCTTTGGCTCGGGTCATGGTCCCAGGGTCCTGGGATCGAGCCCCGCATTGGGCTCCCTGCTCCGGGAAGCCTGCTTTTCCCTCTCCCACTCCCCCTGCTTGTGTTCCCTGTCTCTGTCAAATAAATAAAATCTTTATAAAAATAATATAAATCCTTCCAAGGGTCCTAAACTTCATGGTCTCCAAGATGCAAAGCAAGTGACCAAAAGCTGCACCTCCCCCCCCGACCCAGCTACTATGGTGCACAAACCCAGTCACCTCATAAAACGATGGCAGCACGGACGTCGGGGAGTTCTTGAGGGAGTAGAGTCGGTGTGCTCCCCAGAGAGCCATGCCCACAAAGAACACAGCCCCTCTCAGCAGCGGGGCATCTTCCATGTAGGCTCTGGAACAATCCGCAGGAAGACCACGTGTCAGGGGAGCCCGTGTAGCCTCCCCAAGCTCCCTGCTCTTACAGGGCAGGCACACGGGATGTAAGCTCTAACTCTAGCGCAAGCTTCCGAAGCAGCCACCTCAAAGGGACAGGAAAGCTCTCAGCCCCCTGGAGAAGGCTTTGTGGCGGCTGACCCAAGCCACCTGGCCCGCCCGGGTCCGCCCCAGGCCTGGCGCACACTCGCCTGTCCTCCATGATCCGACACATGTTGTAGATGGCACTGTGGCCCAGATGGGTGCCCAGGAGGTTACGCATCAGCTGGGAAACAGAATGCACCGTCAGAGATGGGCAGAAAGAAGCCCCAGGCCCCGGGGGCCAGCCTCGCACAGCCACCGCTCTGAAGCCCTCTGCGTCCAGCCGCTTCTCCGCCACCTCCTCCCAAACACAGAGGCTGTAGAATTTTCAAAATGCTGCTAAAACCCTGGCCTCAGCTCAACCCCCTGGGAAAATGTTACTGAATTCCCCTCAACAGGGCAGATGGCCATTCCCTGAACACAGCATGGCCCTTTTCCTATCCACGTGCCTGACTTTTAACTTCATCCAGGGAAGAACTCTCCAGAACAACAGTTCAGACCCCCACCTTCCAGCAAGGCTCACAGAGCTCCTTGACGTTGATGGTACGGCAGAGGGTGACGATGAATAAGGGGAGGCTCTCAGCCGGCAGGCAGTTGTAACAGACCACGGCATCCAGCACCTGCAGGGAGACCTGGGGAGGGGGGACAGGGGTCACGCCGGCCCTGCCCTGCCTCCCGCCCGCAGGGAGGTGACCCCCTAGCCTCCTGCCCACCCTCCTTTGGTTGGTGACTGCCGCCCCTCCCCACTGCCAAAGCAGCCTTCCTTAGAACAGCAAAAGCGAGTGAGCATCACCGTCACTGTAGGTCACCCCATCCTGAACTATGACCCCACGACGGAGGTCATCCAACCAACCACCCTTACTGCAGAGTCCTGAGTACCAGAGAGGCCAAGCAGCCAGCCCAGGGCCACACAACCAGTGAGGGGCAGTGCAGGGCTTGACCCCAGAGCTGGGGTTTCAAGCACTCCGCCACCCGGCCCGCCCAGAAGGAGGGTGAGAGGAACCAACCCTGGGGAGGACCAGCTACTAACCTCTATGTCCACGGATGACACGGTCTGGACACACAGCAGGCAGATCATACTGTTGGAGGAAGCGAAAAGTCAGCGGAAGGATATGTTTCTCAAAAGACTGCGTGGCTCCGTCTCACCTTATGGTGACTCTACAAGTTAGTTAAATCAAGAACTCGACCCCCTGACGGCTCCACTCACCCACAGACAAGCAGGTGCCTACCCTGGGCCAACCACTGCTCAGCGCTGGCTGGAAAGCACCAGCAAGACCCAGCCCCTGCCCTCACGGCTCCCAGAGTATGTGAACAAACAACAACAAAAACGACGATACAGAAACCTCGGCTAGGGACGCCTGGGTGGCTCAGTCGGTTAAGCCTCTG
This sequence comes from Neomonachus schauinslandi, assembly GCF_002201575.2. Classification (NCBI taxonomy): domain Eukaryota; kingdom Metazoa; phylum Chordata; class Mammalia; order Carnivora; family Phocidae; genus Neomonachus; species Neomonachus schauinslandi. Next base: position 23,289 of record NW_025408906.1, on the reverse strand, counting down.
CCTTCGGCTCAGGTCATGATCCCAGGGTCCTGGGATCGAGTCCCACATCGGGCTCCTTGCTCAGCAAGGAGCCTGCTTCTCCCTCTGCCTGCCTCTCTCTCTCTCTGATAAATAAATCTTTAAAAAAAAAAAAAACCTCAGCTAACGTAACTCGTCTAGTAAAGAGAAAACGCTATCGTTCTATAAATGTTAAGCAAAGGGCGGCTATGCTGCTCCCAGCATCTCCGACTGTTTGCTGATTCCAGCAGCTTTAGTCACACTGCAGAGCTACACGCAGCGCCCAAGGCGGCAGGACTATGATCAGAAGGACGTTATTGGAACTCTTCTTACTGGACCATTGATGCAATGTATTCATCCAGGTAGCAGCTGTTGAACTTAACCAAGTTCACAAGTACCAGGAGGAATTCTGAGGACAGGCCGACATCCATCCACTGCAGGACAAACCCAGCTGAGGAGAAAGAAGAGAAGGGCGGTGTACTGCCTACTCAACTCCTCCCCAGGAAAACACCCTGGTCCCTTCCGCTGTTGTCAGCCACGTCACCTGCCCCCATGCAATAGCAGGCCATGTGCAGGCCGACGGAGGCTCGGACTGTCAGCTCGGACTCTGAAATTTACCAGCCCCCAGGAGGCACTGAGGGGGTCAGGCTGAGAGGCAGTAGCAGGGTTTGTGTGTTGGATGCTCAGAGCCCGGGCCCCCGAGGCTGGGCTGTGCGAGCATCACTGGGCACGTGTCTAGGAGGCAGATTCCTGGCCCTCTACCCCTCCCTGAGACTCTCTCAAGAGGGACAAAAGCCACGCTTGGCCACTGGTCAAATCACCTTAGAAAACCTGAGCATGGCCGCCAGTCAGCACCTGTCCTGGAGACAGCTGAAGCCCATCTCTGGGCCCCAGTCAGACTGACTTCCTCCTCTTTCCTCTTCTCCTCACAGCGGTGACATGAAACCTCAAGACCCACGGAAACGTCACCCCATCAGGACAACAGAGAGGAAGGCCAGCCAAGGGGAGGGCTAGGAGGTCAGGCCCAGGGCACAGAGAGACCCAAGAAAACACAAAGAGGCGGCCCCAACCCCCAGAAACCTCAGGGTACCCTGGATAAAATACAGGCTGACTCCTGGGTCACCAGCACACTCTCCCTACAACAGAACTCGGACCACCTCCTGCCCACCTAGTAGGCCTCACTCCCCAGGGACACTGAGCCAGCAGGTCTGAAGAGAAGCCCAGGACTGTCCATCTCTAACAAGCTCCCCAGGAGACCATTGGCTGCTCCAGGCCGCACCCGGGCAAGCAGAACCTCGTGGTGCCGCGCCCTCTGCAGGCCATCCCTGTAAACTGCAGCACCCCCTCTGCACCTCAGCAGCCTTCTGGCATCCGCGGTTCAATGGGATCCCCCAGGCCAGAGAAACCCCACAGCCACTGTGGCACCCACCCAGTTCTTCTTCCAAGTAGGTGATGTGTCTCCCATTGTCCGTAAGGGCCTTGAACACTTCCAGTCTCTCGTGGAGGTCTTCATTAGAGGGGTAATCCTTGATGACCTTAAAGAAGAGGGCCCTGAGAACGCCCAAGCGGTCCCCCTGAAGATAGAAGCACACGCTCAGCAGTCCTGCCAGGACCCCCGCCAGTGGGGTTTCCCACACAGCCATACACAGTCCAAACAGGGGGCTCTAGGACTCCCGACCCTGGGACCCCTTCTCCTTCCCACAGGCACTGGCTGTAAACGACAAACCGGGCACGTCGGAGCGGCTCCAGATAAAGTGTGTGTGTGTGTGTGTGTGTACACGCGCGCGTGCATGTGCACTCGTGTGTACAGCACCTACTGTGTGCGAGCTCTGGGTACAGCGGTGGGTGAACAGCAGGGGACAATGCAGTTCCAGCCCTCCTGGGGCTCGTGGCCAAGAAGAGACGTGCTTGTGCCCGCACGTGACAAAAACGGTCTGACTACTCTGCGAGGAGACAGGCCTCTCCACGCAGCAGGGGTGTGGAGGGCTGGAGGAAATGCACAAGACAGAAGGGAGCCTTCCAGGCAGGAATGCAGAGGCCGCCTGCGGTTCTAGGAGAGGCTCAGAGCAGCATGGCCAGAGCCCGGAGCACAGTGAGCCATGGACAGAGGCCCAGGCCCAGGCCGGGGGCATGAGGGCATCCGGAGGCCACCCGTCTCTCATGGTGGGCACATCCCCGTCATTTTGCATGAACAGCCTCATCAACACCCCAAAACATTCCAGAGGAGGCAGGAAAAACAGCCATCCCCATTCTAAGGGAGAGGAGGTGGAGGCTACTACAGTGACTTGCCCGGGGTCCCCCGGGTTCGAGAGGCTAGGGTGCCCGCTCAGGCAGTCGAGCTGCAGAGACCTGGCACCAGATGCCCTCCCCAAAGACCAGAGTCCATGCGTGGCACAGCGGGAGCAGTCCGTGGCCGTCCGACGTCACCCCTCCCACCCAGGCCAGCTCCACCTGCACACAGACCCGCTGCCCGTTACCTGCCCCTGCACTATGGCCTTCAGCAGAGCCAGCACCGCGTGCCGGGCCTCCGGGGGCCGCTCCGGGTGCAGCAGGTCCGCCACGGCCTTCCACAGCGCCTCTACTGCATGCTGCCGCCAGCAAAGAGGGACAACGGTTAGGGGGTGCTGGCCCCTCCACTCAAGGCTCAGTACCATGAGGGAAGGACGGAGAACAGTTCTTCTGACTTAGAACTCACTCCCCTAAAGCCCACATGTCATGCACCTGTCACAGCACACATGAGCCGGAGCCTGCAGAGGGGAACGGCTGCAAGCTACTTCAAACCCGCGCAGGTCCTGGCCACAGCCTGGGGTGGGGGGAGGGAGGAGAGCAGCAGGCCAGGGGAGCTGTCCCGGTGCCCCCAGGGATCGGCCAGGAGTCCCCCTTTAGAGCATGCTCAGACTCCAGTGAAGAAAGCCACTGAAAGAGTCTCAGAACCAGGCGGGCCTGGGTCTGCAGCCTGACCCAGAAATCCCATTCCCCTGGCCTCTCTGTACCAGCTGAGGGCCACTCTGTACCACACGCCTGCCAAGCCTGTGCTGCCGAGAACGCTGTGGGCTTCTGGAATCTGCCTCCCAGGGTACCTGGGTCCTGTTCCCTGCAGCTACCCAGAATAAATCTCTCTTGTCACCTTCTCTCCCACATTAACCATCCCGTGCTCCCTTTAATCAGGGTTTTCAGACCACTCAAACTTTCCTGGGCTCACTTCTCTTAGAAGGAGACTAAAACATCCTTTAGATGTTGTCTGACCCACATCCTGACCGTTTCAGAGTACTATGGAACTTTCACCTCCTTTGTCCTATGCACAACACTCCTAGTGACAAAGCCTAAGCCACAACAAGACGCAGATCCCGACCCAGGGGACTCTGCCAGCCTCTCAGGGTTATCTATTCAGTCACAGCCCCCCCCCCCAAATACCTATGCAGCCAACTTCATGGACGCAAAAGCCTATGTTCACATTTATCGTCAGTAACGTATAGCCTGCACGTTTCAGATGACCTGTGGATGTCGTGGTTGCTCTCCCCTCCCCCTTAGCAAATCCCAATCTGCTTGGTCCACGTCTCCTCCCAAGTTGCCCATATAATCTCCGGGCCAAGCTACAGCAGAGCCCTTGAGGTGCTCTCATGACAACTTCCCAGTCTGTCCTCGGGATGCCCGGAGAGAGCCTGCAAAAATCTGCCCGAAATAAATAGGCTTATATCTGTGAGGCTGCTCAATGCCACCAACTAGACACCTCTCCCAAAAAGACACCGGAAATGGCATGCCTTGAGTCACACGGTTTCCTGATGTTCCCTTACCTTCCTTGGGATACGAAAAACCAAGTAAGTATGCGTTTATGCAAGTCACTATTAAAGCCTTTCTCGGAACTGCCGGAAAAACCTTAATGCCTGTGCTCCCCACCTCCATGTGTGAGTGACCTCTAAGGGTTATGCTCAGAGCGTTTCCAGAAGCTCCCCTAAAAGGGTGCAGTCAGCGGTCAACCCTGCTCCTAGAAAGAGCCAAATCAGACTTCTCAACAGCAGCCAACTGAGGCAGACCTACCTCTTCAAATTTCTTCGTTTTTGCAACTTCGCAGATCTGCCCTATCACCCGGATGCGATTGTTGATACCACATTCAACACTCAGTTCCTGGCAAGAGAGGAAAGAAGCAAAGGGGCCAGCGCTCAGGCAACAGGTCTCCTTAACCACCAGTCGTCACAGACCACCCCAAGAATTCCCACGCTGGAGACCTGGCCCGGCTCTTTCTGAAATCGGGGACCATGAGAATTTACTACTCTGTTTCAATGGAGTGAGAACAGACTACTTCTCTTTTTCATGACATTTCATTTTGTTGAGATAAAATTCACATACCAAAATTAGCTGTTTGAACAATTTAAAACTGTACAACTTAGCTTTTAGTATGTTCACGAGGCTTGCAACCACCTCCACTGACTCCCGAATATTTTCGTACCCTAAAAGTACAACTTCACACCCATTAGCAGTCACCCCCCATCCCCTCAGGCCCCGACACATGCTGATCGACTTTCCATCTCTAAGGATTCACCTATTCTGGACATTTCATAGAAATGGAATCACACGTTATGTGGGGGCCTTTGTGTCTGGCTTCTTCCACTTAGCATGTTTTCCGTGTTCATCCACATTACGGCATGTGTCAATACCGCATGCCTTTTTTTGCCAAGTAATACTCCATTGTACAAATGACATCACATTTTGTTTATCTATTCACCAGCTGACAAACATTTTGGTTGTTTTTGAATGGGAAACCTCACAAGTGCAGAAACTCAGCATTTATAAAACACAGTGCCAGGGGGCGCCTAGGTGGCTCAGTTGGTTAAGCGTCTGCCTTCGGCTCAGGTCAGGATCCCAGGGTCCTGGGATCGAGCCCCGCATCGGGCTCCCTGCTCTGCAGGAAGCCTGCTTCTCCCTCTCCCACTCCCCCTGCTTGTGTTCCCTCTCTCGCTGTGTCTCTGTCAAATAAGTAAATAAAATCTTTAAAAAAAAAAACATGGTGCCAGGATGTGGTAGGGGGGTTCAAATACACACCAGAAAACAAAAACCCGCTCGTTCCAGGAACTCGCAAATTACCAGGTTAACACCTGGCTATAACCCTAATCACCCGTGGAAACCAAGCACCGCGTTTTAGCCGTGGCTAGTGAAGTAGGTTCTCCAGCACGGACATCCTAGTACTACCTCAAGTGTGCTAGCCGCAGTCCCCAAGGTCCTGACTTCCTGCACCTCTGAAGGAAAGATGTACAGGCTTCCAGAGCACTGGGGACAGCAGTCCCACTTCCCACAGAACCTGGTGACAGACGGAACCCAGCCTGCCCTGCACCTCCCAACAGCCTAGCAGGGCAGACAGGGCAGCTCACTCACTCTCAGGATGTCCGCGGTGATGATAAACTCCGTCTGTTTGCCCTCTGCAGACCTGGGGTTTGGCCTCGGCGTTCCCAGTCCCAAGAGAATCCTGAACTTCTCCTTCAAGCCTGAATCTTTGCTTGTTGGCTTGGCCATGGTGGGAAGGGATGCAGCAGAGGCCGCTTCTGCGCCGAGAAAACAGGCGGAGAGCTCAGGGCAGCTCCCCGCACCTGCCCCGCTGCCGACCTCCGGCCGTCCACCCGGGAAGCCTAGGTCTCGGGTGGGCACGACCCTCCCACAGCTCCCGGGAGGACCTCAAGCACAGCCTGGCGGTCCCGGCCAGCAGCGGGCACCGGGTGAGGGAGGGGACGCTCCGACGCTCGCCCTCCCTCTCCTCCCCGACTTGGGGGAGGCCTGTCGCGGACGCCGGAAGCAGGGGGCCCCTCGCACCCGCTCCGTCTTAAAACCCAGGACTGCTCGAGCGGCTGCAGGCCGAAGGCCGGGGCCGTGACACTGCGGGGTCCGCCCCCGCCGCCTCTGCGCCGAGCAGCACCTCCCCTCTCCCCGGCGCGGCCGCCGCCCCCTGCCCCATCGCGGCCGGGCCACACGGTGGACCGGGCCGGCGTCGGCGGTCGGGGGCCCGCGAGCCACTCACCCCACGCCGCGCCCGCCGCGCGCCGGGTCGTCCCGGCGCGGAGAAGGGAGCGCTACCCCGGACCCCAACCCCCGAGCCGCCGCCGGAAGCTTGGTCCGCACTTCCGGCAGCGGACAGGGGGGCCGAGCGCCGCCGCCGAGCTTGCTGGGAGTCGTAGTTCCCGGCCGCTCTCGGCGGAAAGGCGGGGCAAGAGTCGAGTCACGTGACGGGGCCGCGGGGGCCGCCGGGATGTGTAGTGCGCAGGACACTGGCATGAGCATGGCGGGCGTGAGGATGGTGACCCGGAGCCGGAGCCGGGACCCGGGGACCGGGCCGCGGGGGGGTGGGGGCGAGGCGCCGCTCCGGAGGGGAGAGGCAGCTGCAGGTAGCCCGGCACTCGGACCGGGGCATGGGGAGAGAGACGAGGGAAGAAGCCTGCAAGGGGCCGGGGGCTGGGATTCCGAGTCGCCCCCACGTGGGGCTCTGACTCCCACCCTGCTCCCTGTTCCCAGGACGCAGGGGCAGGGGTCCATAGGGACTGAGTTCCGGGCGCTCGCACCTCCCCCACCCTCGTCCTGAGCAAGAAAGTTCTCCGCGTCCCGGTAGCCTGTCCGGGGGATACTCCACTTGCGCCGGGCTTTCTGTGGGCACACCAGCCTTGTTTGTCCTCCTGGCTGCTTCTCTCTCAGAGAGACCAGGTGCCGAGGACACGCCCAGCCAGAAGTCCTCTTCCCCTGCTGGAGGGTGCCTCCGAGAGGAAACGGGAAAGGGCGTTGTCTTCGTTCTGTTGATTCTGCAGGCATTAAGGACCTAGTGTGTACAGGTCTGGGGCGGGGGGTGAGGGGGGTGAGCGAGACCCACAGGGCCCCTGAACAGGGCAGCCAGAGGGGGATTCTCCTAGGCACCCAGTGAACTTAGGGGTAGTCCGGACAAGGAGATCCACTATGACAGACGCATGGCAGGAGGAAATGGGGCAGGGGGAGTAAGTAGGTAACAATACCAGCTAGGTAGGAAGGACCCTTGATGCTGGGATGGAGTTTGAAGTTTGCCATGAGTACAAGGAAAAATCAATGAGCAGTTTTAAACGGAAATGACACAGTCTGATTTGGGCCTTAGGAATGTCTCTCTGGGCCCATGTGGAAATGAGATTGGAGGGGCACCATGGTGGAGGCTGTGGGTAGAGTCGTCCTGTCCTAACGCAAACTTGGTCAGGAGGGCAGTGGCGTGGGGAAAGCTGACCTGCCCCAGAGCACGTGCTGCAGAGGCCAGAGCAGCCCCAGCTGCGGTAGATGATGGATGGTCGTTGAATGAATGATGATGGGTGGTAGCAGGCGGGACAGCACCCACGCCCACCCTCACCTGGGGCCCCTGCTGAATGGCACTTTTTTGCAGAAGGAAAGAAAAGCCACAGCCCCGCAAAGCATCAGCGGAAGACACAGAAACTGAGTGTCACCTACGAAGCCTCAGATCATGAGAAAGAAGAAGGCGCCAAACCCCCAGAGGCACCAGGCTGGGAACCCCCAGACTGGCAGCAGCAGCTGGTGAACATCCGCACCATGAGGAGTGGGAAGGACGCACCTGTGGACCAGCTGGGGGCTGAGCACTGCTATGACCCCAGCGCACCCCCAAAGGTAGGCGCCCTATCTGCCTGGTGACTGCCTTCTGGACAAGACACTTGCTTCCTCTGTCAGGGCACAGCCTGACCCTGGCAGCTCTTGACTGGCACCCTCACCGGCAGGCGGCACCTGGAGGGGACAGCACCTGGGTCCCAGAGCGCAGGGCAGCACCACCTGCTTCACGGCGGCCACTTGGCAGGTCAGGACTGCCTGTGTCTTGGGGCTTCATGCTCTGTCTTCCACCAGCACAGTCCTGACCTACCAGGGGAGTTCGTAATGTTTGTTGAGAGAGAAAAAGTTCCTTACACCTCACTGCCTTGGAGTCTGGTCCTTAGACCAGCTTGATTCTAATCCCAACTCCACTACCGGTGACCTGGGTGCACGACCTCCTCGGGGCTTCCATTTGCTTCTGTGTGAGATGGGTAGGATTCTCCACAAGGCAACAGCAATCACAGTAGCAGGCACTGGCTGTCGAGCACCAGGTCTGATTGTAAGTGTTGTGATCGTTTATTTAAGCCTCCCATTAAGCTTTGGGGGGCAGGCACTGTTATTGTCCCCATGTTATATACGTGAAAACAAAACAGGCCCAGGCCGGACTGCTCACACAGTCCGTTGGCCAGAGTCGGTGGGAGGCTGATGTCCCACACGTTGGCCAGGGTAACAGGTGGAGGTGGTAAAGGGTTTGGCGGGGGCCCGGTGCACAGTGAGCACCCAGGACCTGCCACTACCCTGGTCCCTGTCACCGTGCAAACAGGTGCAGAGGTACCAGGTGCTGCTGTCACTGATGCTCTCCAGCCAAACCAAAGACCAGGTAACAGCAGGTGCCATGCAGCGGCTGCGCGCTCGGGGCCTCACAGTGGACAGCATCCTGCAGACAGATGACAGCACGCTGGGCACGCTCATCTACCCCGTAGGCTTCTGGAGGGTGAGCCCACAGGCCTGGGAAAGATGTCAGGAGGCCGAGGAGAGGCTGTGGGGGTTCAGGAGGCCAGGTGGGGCATCTGAGGCCAAAGGGACCTGGATGTGAGTTCGCAGTGGAGCCCCCTGCCCGTCTGACCAGCAAATGGGGCCAGGGCTATGGGGCCTCCCTCCTTGGCCTTTCCTGTTTGCAGCCCACCCCTTCCTTCCTCCACCTCCCCACCCAGCTGACTGGCGCTTCCCTTCCTCCCTGAGGCTGCCCACCCGCCTTTCCCTTTGTTTACTCCAAGCCTCCCTGGAGTGCGTCACCCCCTTCCCTCTGGAGCCCCAACAGGCCCTAGAGCACTGGGTGGCGAGTGGGCGGCTCTGTTGAAGGCAGCCGGGCGGGTGGGGCTGCTTCCCCTTGGCATTGGCGTGGGCTGCAGTTTGTCAAATGGGTTTTAAATAGTCCTCTCTACTCAGGCACAGAATGGGAGCCACCCAGCTGGCCTGGCGGCTGGCGGGGGAGCCCCAGGCTCCAGCCTTCCTTCCTGAAGGTCCAGGTGCTGCTGAGCCCAGCTCCTGGCATGGCTGGCCCTGCCTAGCCCACCTGGCCTCTGGGGGAGTGATGGGGCAGGGGACCTGAGCTAGACCCCACACACATATGTCACTGGTCCAGGCCTGCATTGGGCCTCCCTCAGTCTCCCTGCTGCCCTTGGCTCATTCCCACCTCTTGGGGGGACAGGGACAAACAGGTGCCTCTGAGTGTGTCTAGGGCAGGTGACAGGCAGCTCTGGACGCCTGTGGGTCTCCCTCAGGACTCATCCTCCCAAGTAGGGCTACACCCTCCACTTCCAGGGCTGACCACCCCCCTCCGTCTTTCAGAGCAAGGTCAAGTACATCAAGCAGACCAGTGCCATCCTGCAGCAGCGCTATGGCGGGGACATCCCAGCTTCTGTGGCAGAGCTGGTGGCACTGCCGGGCGTTGGGCCCAAGATGGCACACTTGGCCATGGCCGTGGCCTGGGGTGCCGTGTCTGGCATCGGTGAGTGGCATACACAGGGAGGGCAGGGCTGGCCACGTCCTGTGGTCTGTGACCCCAGCTCAAGTCCCCTCACCCACGGTTTAGCCCAAAGGGTTAGAAAGATGTTTCCAGCATTGAGCTAGGCCTGCCCTGCCTACAGGTGGGTACTAATGGGAGGAGTTCCCATTTGCTGAGCATCTACCCTGCACTGGGCTCTGTGAGAGGCCCTGGGGTTGGATTCAAAGTCTGTGCTATGCACGAAGAAAGAGATTGAGCATGTAACTCCTTACCTGTGAGGTAGAAACACTCCCGGGGGCATGCATGGCACTGTCAGAGCTGGCCTGGTCTGGGGCATCTGAGGAGACCTCCTAGAAGGAGGTGATAACTCAGCCAAGAGCTGAAGAGTGAGGGGGGCTGGCAGGCTACGAGGAGAAAGTGCCATCTGGGCAGAAGGAACAACACCAGCATCAGGTGGGGGAGGGGGCCAGTAGAGGAAGGCTCAAGAACGGGCCCATGGGGGAGGCACGGTAAAGGCAGGGGGATGCCAGGGGAGGAGGCGCTGGGGGGAGCCCCTCCTGGAATCCATTTCCTGACATTGGTGGTGTCCATGAAGACAGACCCTGGGTTAGGCTGCGGCTGCGTCTTCAGGTCTTTGCCCAGACAGTTGGGGCTTCTGAGAAACCCCAGAAACTGGGGCCCAACCCACAGCCTCTCTCTATGCCCCCACCCTGGTGCTCCTCTGGAACTTCTGCAGGGGGTGGGGAGGGGGGCAGAAATCTCCCCAGCACTTCCCAGCTCCCAAAGCCTGCTCCCTGGGGTGGGGACCCTTCTCAGCACTGCGCTTGGGCCGAAGGGGCGCTAGGCTGGAGCCCAGCAGCCCCAGAGACTGGCGATGGGCCAGGCACGGGCTAGGGCCCGACCCCCGCCGCCGCCCCGATCCTGCAGCCGACAGCCTCTCAGCACATGCTTGAGCTTATGTGGGCTGCTGTCCTCGCTGCCTGAGTCCCGAGTCCCGGGACGGGTCTGGCAGGTCTGTGGCGGATGGGCCCACAGCCCAGGGAACAGGCCTTTGGGAGCAGGAGACACACTAGGAGGGCGAGTGGGAATGTCACCCTTTCTGGATGTCTGTGGGCCCTGCCTCTCAGGGGCTTCGCCGGGAAGCAGCCCCTCAATTAGAAAGCCAGAGCTGTGGGCTACAGCAGCCAGTCGCAGCCCTGCTGTCCCAGCTGGGTGACCACGAGGCAATACGCTTAGCCGCTTGGAGCTTTGGCCACCAAGCTGGGAAAGCATGCAGAGGACCTGCCCGCAGCAGGCTTGAGTGGTGTGCGGTGGCCCTAGGCTGGGCCCCTGGGGGAGGACCAAGGGTTTGGTCCCCCTCTGGGGGACAGGCAGTGATCATTTTTGTGCTACAGGGGAGGAAGCGGAGCCATGGTGACCCACTAGCATGACCCCTGCACCTGCGTGCCCTCCCTGTGCCCACAGGGTGCCCTCCGTTAGTGTCTGGGGAAGGCCTGAGGCTTTTTCCAGACCATTAGTAGCAGGGGAAGGGAGCAGGTGTAGGGCTCAGGTTCTCTTTTGCAAAGCCGAGAGGAGGCAGGGGCTACAGCTTGCAGGGAGAGCAGGTGCCCAGGCCGAGCCTTGGGGTGGCCCGGCCCAGGGGAGCCGGGACCGCGGCCCACGGAGAGGGCAGCTGCAGCTGGCCTGGCCACACGCCCTGCTCTGTCCCTGGCCATGCCGTGGTAGGTGCGGGCGCTGGGGGCCGTGACCTCCCGCTGGCCTAACCGTGAGCACTCACAGCCAGTTCCCGGGCCAGGAGGCACCGCTGCCTGCACCCCAGCTAGCAGGCCCTACCCTCTCGCTCAAGCCGCTGACCTGCCCTCCGTGGAAGCCCCTGGGGTGGGAGCGGGGGAGACTCCGGCTCCAGGCTTGGGGCTGTTGGCAGGGCCTGGGTCCAGCCAGCGTGCCCTGTGATGAGCCGGTCCTGTCTCCCACAGCGGTGGACACCCACGTGCACAGAATCGCCAACAGACTGGGGTGGACCAAGACGGCGACCAAGTCCCCGGAGAAGACTCGTGCGGCGCTGGAAGCCTGGCTGCCCCGGTGCGGCAGGGTGGGGGCTGGGGGGGGTGCTGCCCTTGGTCTCCCTCCCCTGCTGACCTCTCACCTTCACAGGGAGCTGTGGAGTGAGATCAACGGACTGTTGGTGGGCTTCGGCCAGCAGACGTGTCTGCCCGTCCACCCACACTGCCAGGCCTGCCTCAACCGAAGCCTGTGCCCGGCTGCACGCAGCCTCTGCGGGCCATGAAGCCTTGGCCCGGCCACCGTGCGCTGGCCTACACTGGGGAGCCACAGCCTGCTTATAATAAAGCTCGGAAGTTGTTTGCCGCGGGGGTCTGGCAGCGTCTTACCCCTGGGGCGTGGGGGTAGGCCGGGAAGCTCATGCGTGAGCTGTGTGTCTGAACGGGGCTGCCTGGGAGGATGAGATGGGGACGTGAAAATCTGGGCTGTGGACTGGGCGGGGGTGGGGGGTGATGGGTATGCAGGAGCCTGGAACAGAAGAGATGGATGGCGGGAAGCCCTCTGGAGACCCGGGCCTCCTCCAACCTGGGCAGCTGGCTGGGCACGCAGATCTACACCCATCCCCCGAACTTTGGCACCCTGAGAGCTCTCTGCCAGGAGGCCCCACCCCGTGTTTACAGAGCCACCTGGCCTCTGGAGTAACACCAGTAGGTCCAGGCCGGGTGCCACAGGACATGAGACCTGACCCGTGTGTACCTGCTGGAGTGGCGGGGGCTGTGCGAGGGCGGGGGCGTCAAGGATCCAGAAGGCATGGAGGGCAGGGGGAGGGAGAAGATAGCAAGGGCCCCAAGGGTGTGCCAATGAAGGAGGGGGCAGGGCTCCAAGTTTTGGGGGTCTCCAGGGGGCTGGGGAGGGGGAGACAGCAGAAGTGGAGAGGGGTCAGGCTTTGCTGCCAGGTGGATGGAGTGGGAGAGGCTTGGGAATGGGCCTCTGCTTCCAGCAGCTGAGAGTGGGGCTCCCTAGCTGCTCCCTTCCTGCCCAGACCACAGCCCCCCACCCCCAAGTGAGGTCTCAGGAAGGACAGGCGGCCACAGGTCTGAGGAAGGCCTGTTTATTAGGAGGGCGCGCATGCGCTATGGCTTACAGGGCAGACAGCAATGTCAGCCGGGGCCAGCAGGAAAGGGAGAGTGGGTGGGGGTCTCCTGGGGGCACGCAAGCTCTCCCACAGCCACACTCCCCATGCCTCACGGCTGTGGTGCAGGGACAAGAGGCCTGTCCGGAGACCACCCTCTTCTGGGACACAGGGCCTCCATCTTCGGGCCCCTGGAGCCCAGGCCCCATGCCCCAGACCACAGTTGAGTAGGGACATGGGGGCCTGGCCTGGTGACCCCCACTCCCAGCAGGGAGGGGGCAGAGGGGCAGCTCCTACAGCCACATCTGGCCTCCCCAGCGTCACGCTGAAGCCCCCACAACCACAGTCTGGCCCCCCTACGTTTTCCTCTGTCCCTGGAAGTGCCCGGGGCGCCCACTTGGGATGGCTGCTGCTGAAGGGTGGGGAGGAAATGGTTTGCAGAGAAAGGTTTGTTTTATTGCAATTACTTAGAGAGGCGTCCTGCGGGGGCAGGGGCGGGGGCGGGACTCTGGTATTAAGTGGAAACATGTGTGGAACTGGAGCTCTCTCTTTTTGTTTTTGGAAGAAAAGCAAAAACACAAATTCCTTTAAGTCAGCAGGCCCGGGCAGAGCAGCAAAAGGGCCGGGCCCACAGTCACCACTGCCTCTCTCTGTCCCTCTCTTCTGTCTCAGGGGGGCCCCCTCTCCCCTATCCAGCACCCAGCAGGTCGGGGGGCAGGACGGGGCTCACTGGGGCGCACATTGGTTCCTGGGTGGTGGTGGGACCAGCACGGCTTCTGGGGGTGAGGAGGCACCCCCTCCAGTCCACTGAGGCTTGGGGAACTCTGGGCTGGGCCTGTGGGGCGAGGCCTGTGGGCCGTGCAAACAGGCAGGGAGGGGCTCAGAAGTTGCTGAAGATCTCGCGTTTCCTGTTCCAGTCCATCTGTGGTGCCCGCTTATTGATCCGGGTGGCTCTCGCCTTCTCCTTGGCTTCGGCCGCCGTGGGGCTCAGGTGGAGGCCGCTCTCCTGAAAGGGGTCCCGCTTCCAGGTGCTGCTGTCCTGGATGGGGGGTGGGGCAGGCAGAGCGGGCAGGTGGCCAGAGTGAGTCCCGGACCCAAGCCCCCCATCGGGTGACCCCCTCCCGGGCAGCTCATACCACAGGCCACCTGGTGGGGCTGGGGCAGCGGGCCCTAGAGGGTGTCCTAGAGGTGGTGACCCCACTGACCAGGCTGCACAGAGGCCCACTCCCAAAGCTCTGACCCCCCATGTGTGAGCACAGCAGTGGGGATGGGCAGGCACTTGCTACCTCAGTGTCCTTGTCTAAGCCAGGCAGATCACTTCGTGACGAGCACGCTGAGCCACCGTTGACCTGGGAAACCAAGGGCAAGGTGTGGCTTCAGGGACCCTGCCCGGGAGCCGCGGGTGCACACGCAGACGAGCACACACACACGCACACGTGTGCCCACACGCACATCAGAGCTGCATCTAGTCTTCCATTTGGCAGGTGGCGCCTAGCCTCTACTGTACTCCAGGCCCAGCCTGGGCAGGATGCTGGACACCCGGCAGTGAGTGGACAGGTGCTGCGGAGGGCTGGGAAGCCAGCCCTGGCCGGCTCACAACAGGAATGAGCCACACGAGCATCCCATGGGGTGAAGCCAGGGCCAGCTTCCCAAGGAGTGACAGAGTGAGACTCCAGGTTGCCAGCCAGCACTGGGCAGGACCCGCAAGGCCAACAGCCGCCTGGGGCTGGGGTGTGGCTGACCCAGGACAGGACCCACAGGGAGCATGAGAGCTAGAAGTGGCTGGGCCAGATTGGGTCTCATGGTCACACCAACACAAGGAGATCTTGAGGCCAGGCCTGGGGATCCCTAGAGGTGCCCCTATGGCCCACCCGGTCCATTCCCACCCTCTTACCTGGGCAGGGCTGGTCCCATTGGTGACTGGTGATGGCAGTGGACCTGTGGGAATAGGGTGTCAGTGGCTGCCCAGCCCCCCATGCTTCACCCCATCCCCAGGCCCCCAGGCAGCAGCCCACCTTCCAAATGCTCCTCAGTGGGCGTGACCCGTAGCCGCTTGAAGTACTCGTCCGTCTCAGGGTCCACCACCAGCAGCCGGGCCTCATCCTCCCTCGCCTTGATGCTGGCAACCACCTCTGCGTGGCGCAGCCCCTCGACATTCTGCCCGTTCACCTGCCACCAGCAGCATGGGGTCAGCACTGCCGGAAGTCAGGCCCCTGCAGGCCCCCTGAGCCACCCAGCCAGGTGTGGCATCAAATATTCATCAATGTTGTCACCAGCCGTGGCAGCAAGAGGAATGCCAGCTCAAGTTCCCAGCATCTCTCCTCTTCCCAGCAAGGACCTCCCTGCCCAGACACACACTGGGGGCGACACAGGCCCAGACACACACTGGGGGTGGGGGGGACACGGGCCCAGACACCCACGCGGGGGGAGAGGGGGACACGGGCCCAGACACACACGCGGGGTGATGGGGGGACACGGGCCCAGACACACACTTGGGGCCCAGCACCCCAAAGCCTCCATGACAGGTACCTCTATGAGTCTGTCCTGGGCGCGGAGGCCAGAGTGAGCAGCAGGTGAGCCTGGGTCCACGGAGCGGATATACTGTCCCGGCCGGGACTTGTCACTGTGCAGGTTGAACCCGTAGCCTTGGGGGCCCTTTCGGAGGTGGCACAGCCGAGGGCGTAGCTCCCTCGGGGGCCCACCGACATCCTGCAGGCACGTGAGACCAGGCTCAGCGCTGATCTCCCCCCCCATCCCCCACCACGGCCGCTGACCCAGCCCGCCAGGCCTCGGGCCCCCAGAACGCAGCTGCAGTGGATGTGGGCCAGAGGAACCCCAACCCCACGCTCAACAACACGCCCTGCCCGGCAGCCCCAGGTCTCAGGGACAAACCCTCTGTACCCATGCCTGGGGGCCCTGGTAGGGTGCCTGTGACTGAGCTCGGCAGCGGGATCTTGAGCAAAGCTTCAGTTTCCAAACCCAAAACAACTTCAAATGGGACCAGGGGCTTTACAGGGGTATTAACAGGATCTGCTCAAGGGCAGCGCTGAGCCCAGGCCAGGGACCTAGGAGCAGCCAGGTGAGACAAGTGTCCTGGACGGCTATCCCTAGGGGGGTGCGCTGCCGGGGAACCCCCTCCCCCCTCCCTCCGAGTGAGAGGCTGACGTTTGTTTTTTCTCCCCTTCTCCCTGTGGCCTCCATAGGGCCGGTGGCAGAGTGATGTGTTTGCTTTTACATTCCAGAGCAAGCTGGAGCCACCCCCACCCCCATAGGGCCCAGGGACAGGGCGCAGGGGCCGAGCCGAAGCGAGTGAGAAGGCCAAGGGTGGGACCTGCCCTCCCACCCTCCCTGCCAGAACACAGAAGGCCCAGGATGCCCCGAGCGCCCCCCCGCATCGACAACCCAGGGCCTCGCCTTGCTTTACCTCGGGCATCCTGCAGTAGGGCTGTGGGTCAGGGGGCCGTGCGGGCAGGGGCCAGTCCCCAGGACGCCCCCCCCAAGCCACGGCTTGGGGCCGCGACCACAGCGTGGGTGGCTAGCGGCTGTGGGTGCTCAATTAAACATGGCGGGTGGCTGGAGTGCCTGGGCGGGCAGCAGCTCAGGTTTCCGGGGCCGCTCAGGACTTGAGTGAGCGTGCAGGTGAGCAAGTGCCGGGTGGGGGTGCTCCCTGGGCCCCTCCCTGACCCTCCACCTACCCTCACCCCCAGGGAAGCTCTCCAGGCCTCAGGCACCTGCCCCCTGCAGCTCAGGCCACCCCCTGACCACTCCCAGCCTCCAGGCCTCTGAGCTCATTCCTCAAATCTGACCGTGAGTACTCTGGCCTGCTAGTCAGCCTGGCTGTGGACCCAAGCGCATCTTTTCTCACAGGGCGAGTGCCCTGCCCTGGCTCCGGGCCTCCCCCTTGTCCAGAACACCCTCTTCCTGCCCAGCCTGCACCCCTCCTCTGGGACCCCTTTCTGGACCCCCAAAGCCCGCCCAGACATGCCCTCGGGATCTCCACTGCAGGCCACCATCTTGCCCCATAACCCCAGGAACTCAAGGGACAGGGCAGCTGCTCCTTGATCCCCCAGGGGTTCGGCTGGGCAACAGGAGCTGAACTGACGGGTGTTAGACCCCCGAGTGCTCCAGGGCACCCCTGTACAGACTCAGCCCCTCTCCCAGACACACCTCGAGGCACAGGCTTTGAGTGCCCCCGCACGCAGAGGTGCCGCTCAGATCCAGGTGGCCAGAGCCCACACCCCGAGGCTGACAGGCCAGGAGCAGAGCCTGGCAGGTGGACACGGGCCCAGATGTGAGAGGCGCATGGCCACAGAGACCAGACATGCAAACATACGCTCACAACACGCTACACGGTGACACACGCGTTCGAGAGGACAGCCCCCTGGCGCTGAGCCCTGCAGCCTCTTCTCACGCCCTGCACAGTGACCTCCCCGGCAGGTCTCTCAAGGCCCCCAAACAGGAAGCAGGACTGGGGGAGTATCCGGGGCCATGAGGCCAGGCAGAGGTCACATCCGGGTTTGGGACCATCCTGGCCATCCCCCTGCCTCAACCCAGCACTGCCACCGCTCACCACACTAGCCAAGAGGCTTCTCTGCAATTCTTGCCTGAATTGCTCTCCTGCCGATCAGCCAGGATCAGCCAGCGTCCAAGGAGCCCCACCCCCGGCACCAGACCCTCAGGTTGAGAGGCTGCAATGCGGGGGGCCAGGCTGCGTGGAGAAGCCCGGAGAAGCAGTGGGTCAGGAGGGGGCGCAGGCAGGCCCAGTGCATTGCTCACATTCCTCGCTCGGGCCCTGGCTCTGAGCACTTCCTGCCACCTCCCAGCCAGGCCCTCAGGCTCCCAAGGGCTCCCAGCCGGGCAGCCCGGAGCTGGACAAGCCCTGGTCTCACAGCGCAGCCCATGACCAGACAAAGAAGCTGACATGGGGGTACCCCGGGAGCCGGGCTGTGCCCCCCCAGATGGTGACTCACCAGCCCTGACAGAGAAAGGCCCCCATTGTTGCTCAGGGTGCAGCCTGCTCGCACCAGGGTCACCAGGGTGTCCCAAATCCCCTCTCCTGACCCTGGGGGACATGGGCTAAGCTGGCTGCTGGGGTCCTCGTTGCCCACCCTGCCCCCACCCAGCCTGACCTGCACAAGTCCCCAGGATGGTCTCTTCGGAGGGGCTCCTGGGGCTGGGGCCGGTGGTGTGGCATCCCCAGAGCGGGCCATGGGAGGCAGGAGAGAAGTGGCAGGCACCGAGCGTCCAGCCGGAGTGGCCTGAAGTCTCCGGCCAGCCCAGGCCACCACCCCATTTATCCACCTCCCATGGTGGCCCCGGCTCCCCAGGGATGGGTGGGGACATGGGGGCTGAGTCACTTTGGGGAGCAGGGTGGTGTCTGGGTCCCCCTCCCCTGCTCAGGCCCCAGCTAGGCACCCCATACTGGCTAGGTTTCAGTCCCAAGAAAGGAAGGAAGGAAGCTGCTGGGAGGCCCTGCCCTGCTCCCAGGACCCGGGGCTGGGGAGACAGGGAGGCAAGGGAGGGGTCCCCGGCGCCGGAGCATAAGACAGTCCTGCTGAGGCTCCCAGAGCCTTCCCGTAGGTACGAGGCTCCCACACCAGGCGGTCACCCCCTGCAGGACTCTCACTCCCTCGCTCGCTCACGCTCGGACCCCAAGGGCCTCTAGAACAGGCAGTGGGGGCCCAGGCTCTGTCCCCACCTCCACGGCCCTGGTACCGCAGGCTGCCCCGTCTGTTTGGGGGCTGTCCCTCTCGTCACTGTCAGGATCAGCTGGACTGCAGCTTCAGCCTGCCCAGCCTGCTCTGGCCTGGGGCTGAGTCACCACTGACTAGGACCCCACAGCACCCCAATGGGAGGGGCCGCCCCATCGGTGTCCTCCCCCCCCTACCTCCCACAGCCCAGCCGGGACGGAGGAAAAGGAGCTGAGAGGACAGGAGTGACTTGCGGGGCCCTGACTCCCAGCTTGGCCCTTACTTCCCACGGGGCCCCCAGGGGCTGGCATCCTGCACTAGAGCAAACCACATCCATCCCAGCCGGTTGTCCTGCCTGCCGCAGGCAAGAACCACCCTCCCAGGCACCCTGACCGCCAGTCGGTCCTGGGGAGGTCAGCCGAGGCCCGGCTCTTCCATCGGACCCTCTGAGCTCAGCCAGTTAGACATCAGGTCTCTGGCTGGGAGGGAGGGGGTCGCCCTGTCCCCTGGGCCTCCCCTGACCTCCTGGAGTCCCGGTCCCCAGGCCGGCCCCTACCACAGAGCCCCTGCCAGTCAGGCCCCACTTTGTTCCTCTAAAAATACGCCCAGAGGAAGCCCCCTCCTAAGGCTTCCTGTGGCTCCCAGAGCCTGAAATAGCAGAGAGGGAAGGTCCCACCCAAGGACAAGGTGCCTCAGCACCCCACCCTCCAGATAAGCCCCGAGGGCGGATTTTTCCACAGGAAGGTGAACTCAGCGTTTGTGTCTAAATCAATGGACAAACGCCTGGGGGCGGGGGCGCTTCCTCCGGGAGGTAAGACGCCTGTGAAGGAGCGGAGCTTTGGGAGCCAGCCCAGCCAGCACATCGTCCCCGGACCTCCCTGAAACCCCACAGCTGACCCGGATGCCCCCAACTCGGGCCCTGACCTCCCCCATGGGGCTCTCCAGCCCAGAGAACAAAAAGCATCCTGAGGGTTCAGACCCAGGTCTGCATCCAGGCTGGCTTCCCACCTGAAATGCCGCCTTCCCCCGAGCCCCAGGCACGGCCAGCTCACACGTGAGACATGCACACCCAGAAACTTCAGATCTCACACCTCCACTGGCATTAGGCCAGTGGTTCTCAAAGTGGGATCTGGGGAAACCCCTGGGATTGAATCCTTTAAAGAAATTTTTAAAAAGAGAGAGAGAAGAAAGAAAAAAGGCGCCTGGGTGGCTCAGTCCCTTGAGCGTCTGCCTTCGGCTCAGATCATGATCCTGGGGTCCCGGGATGGAGCCCCATTTGGGGCTCCCTGCTCAGCAGGGACTCTGCTTCTCTCTCTCCCTCTGCCCCTGCTTGTGTTCTCGTTCTCTGTCAGATAAATAAATAAAATCTTAAAAAAAAAAAAAAAAGGCAAAACGGGCACGAGAAACAGTACCATGGGGCTTCAAGAGGATAGAACAATCGGGGCGCCTGGGTGGTTTTGGCTCAGGGTCATGATCTCATGGGTCGTGAGATCAAACCCTGCGTTGAGCCTGGAGTCAGGCCCCACACTCCGTGGGGCATCTGCTTGGGGATTCTCTCCCTCTGCCCCTCCGGTTGCTCTCCCTTTCTCTCTCTCCCCCTCTCCCTCTCTCAAATAAAGAAACAAATAATAATAAAATTTAAAAAAACGGGGTAGAACAAGCAGGGGCAGGCTCTTCCTCTTGGCCTACCCCAAGTAGGAACCCCCGCCCAGTCCTGCCACCCAGAAGTCGGTAGAATAGCAACACACACACACGCACACACATATTTATTCCAGCTCTTCTGGCCTGGAGCGGACACAGAAAGAGAAAAGTACCCCAATCGCGGTAGACCCCAAGCTGAGGACCCAGCTCAGAGTGTCCCCGGCTGTCCCCAACCATGCACTGCCCACAGAGAAGGACCAGCCCCTACCTCTCAAGACCTTCCCAGCACAAGCAGGCTCCTTAGACAGGCAGACACCTGACATCAACACAGAGCTAGGCACACTCCGTCCCAGAACATCCCTGCAGACCCTTCCCAGTTCCCTCAGCCCCTAGGCCGGGCTTGTCAGAGTGACCTTTCCTAGGCCAGGGAGCTCTAATGAGCATCCTGGGGAAGAGCGCTGGAGATGGAGGGCCAGGGACCAGGGCCACGCTCCCCTGAGTCCACCTGCCTTAGAACACAGACTGAGGGCAGAAAGAGTGGCCCCAAGTAGCCAAGAGGGTAGTCACCAGGGGCCCCAAGAGGCAGAAGAGAGGGAGAGAGAGCCTTGTGGAGGTGAGCGGAGGGGGAGACTGCCTGCCATCCAGAGGCAGACACGATGGTTCTGGGACAAGCTGGGGTGGCCCCGGTGTGCAGAGCCTGCCGTACCTTCTGGCCAGCCTCAGAGCCCAGGCTGCCTGCACGTGTCCAGTCCGGCTTTGGCTCCCAGGGGTCATGGGTGGGTGGAAGCCCTCGCTGGGCCATCTCCTCAGTGCAGGTCAGCTGCCGCCGGCGGAGCTCCTCGTCCGTCTCTTTGTCCACCACCAGCAGCCGAGTCTGCCCTTCCACAGCCTTGATCCTCTGCACCACCTGGGCCGGGCAGGTTGGGGGGAGCAGGTCAGCAGTCGGCACTCTGGGCAGCACATGGACAGTGACACCACCCGGGGCCGGCCCAGGATCGCGGGCAGGCAGCTGGCCTACCAGGGGTGGGCGGCTGGACGGAGAGGCCAGCCGGCTCCGCCCCCCACCCCCAGTGCACCAGCAGCTCCCTCCCTCTTTACGGAGGACTCCTGACACAGGGCTACAGGGTCACTGCAGGGCCTGGCCTTGGCCCCGGGTCTTGTCCAGGAAGGGCTGGGAAGCTGGGTGAGGCAGTTGGTCTGAAAGGTGGTGCACGGCTGAGCTTGGGGTTTTCAGGGTCTGAGTGTGTGCGCACGGATGTGTGCAGGTGTGCATCCAGCTGTTTCAGGGTCTGTCTCTCAGTCTGCGGGTGAGGGAGCGAGGGGTCTCCCTAGGTCCCTGTCTGAGGGTCTGTGGCCATTGCTGTTCTCAGCAGTGGAGCATGGATGTCTAAACCCCCGCCTCTGAGCCTTCCATTTGCTTCCAGACCATGACCACCCGTCCCTGCTGGACCTGCAGAGACAGGAAGGCCTGGTTCCTGTGGCAACACACCCGCTGGGGCACCCACACACAACCTGGGAAGCAGGGTTCAGACCCGGCAGGCAGAGGCCACCTGTGGGACCAAGTGCGACATGAGGGCCATGTGTGTCTATGCAGGTGTCTGTGAAGTGTCTAGAGCGTGTGGGGGACCATGGAGCGTGCATGTCAGGGTGTGTCCTGCAGGGAGAAGGAGCAGTCAGTGCCCCCTGGGCATTGGGGTAGGAAGGACAAGACCCCCACCCCAAGTCTTGGGGGAGGGCAGAGAGGGCCCCCAACAGCTGCTTGGCAGAAGCTGTCAACGGACAGGAGGGTGTGAACCAGGCCCATCTTCCCCCTGGCCCTCCTCTGCCCTCTCCTCTCTCTTGGTGAGAGCCACAGGGGGACCCCAGCACCCTGCCGCTTCCTGACTGTGGGACCCAGACTAGACACCCAATATCCTCAAGCATCAGTTTCCTCATGTGTCAAACAAGGAGCTGTAAGAGCACCTCCTCCCTCCTGGGCCAGCATGGTCCTGTGTGTAAACTTCGAGACCAGCACCCGGGGCCCTGGGAGAAGCAGGTGCTCTTGGGGCAAGGGTGGCAGTGACTGTTAAACCAAAGCCAGCTGGCACTCTGGCACCCCTCTCTGTGGTCTGTCAAGCCCAGACCTCTGGCCTGCACCCCACCCTCCTTCAGCAAACAGCTTTATCCAGGGACACGCTGGGTGGAACACAGAAGGTAGGCAGACAGACGGACAGACAGGGGCCTCAGGGGTAGAAGCTGGAGTTCAGCTGCTGGCCCAGCCAGGAACAAAAATACTAATCTCTAGGCCCCAGGGCTGGCCACGAAGACAGGTCACAGACTCACGGGTGCTGGGGAGGACACGGAGAAGCCTGAGCAGAAGGGGTGGAGGGAGGCTGGACTCCAGCCAGCTGAGTCCCTGGGCAGTGGAAGATAGAGAGTCCCCAGGGAGCAGAACCTGCCGAGAACAGACCCTGCCCTGCTTCTGGCCCTCATGTCCAGCGGCAGGGGGCAGGGGGCAGGGGGCTGCGGCAGCAGCCCCTGCAGGGCCGGGCAGCCTCCAAGGAGTGGCATATGCTGCCACCAGCAGCGACTCTGAGGGACCCAGACACCATCAGCCAAGACACACATTATTAGTACATTGACCTGCCAACACACACTGATGACTACTCGTAGCCAGGCAGGCCGACCCACAGGCCTGGACACACACACCTAGAGGTGCAGACCTGTATATTCACACGCACACACACACACTGACACAGGCACATACAGGTGTGCCCTCACTGGGACACCCCTCAGGTACCCCCAGAACCGATGTGGGCACACGGGCGTGACCCCCAGAGGGACGTGTACACACACATACCCAGCTGTGTACACAAGCACGTGTTTACACTCATAGACAAGCACTCCGGGCCCGCAAAGCATGGAGGGCCCCCAAGGTGACTGACGCCTGCACTCCTTGCACATGAGGCCCGAACAGGACTAAAGTGATGGGGCCGAGGGCGAGAAGCCGCAGTGCGGGACCCTCCCTGCCAGGATGCCCCTCCGCGGTGCAGGCGCCAGCTTCCTGAAGGGGAGAGGCGAGGAAGGAGGCCGGCGGCCGCTGCCTCCGTGGCCACTTCCGCAACCTCGTAGCGGGAGCCCACGCAGGCCCTCGCGCGACCCGCCTCCGGCCCCCGGGGCAGAGCGCTGAGGCCTGGGCGCACGGAGCGCCCGGAGCGGCGGTCGTTGGCGCCCCCGCCGCGAGCGCGGGGCGGGGCCGCGCTCCCCGGGGAGGGGGCCCAGCGGGGCCGCGGGCGGGGCGCGGGCAC
>NW_025408905.1:0-27623 GCF_002201575.2 Neomonachus schauinslandi | reverse complement strand
AATGCCAGCCACTTCCCCAGGTGGGCAGTCTACACAACAAAGGCGCTAATAGCGGTGAGAATTCACTTAAAGACCCACACAAGAGCCTTGGCATCAGGCTGTGGGTTTCTGGCACAAGCGCTTCCTGCTGCCCGGTGTGCAGACGCACCAAGCAACAAGTCTCCACAGAGCCGGCCAGCACCTTCCTCCGCACAGGTGGGAGGAAGCCGACGGTTCAGCTAGCGCCTGTCTGACCGTCCCACACGCAGTCAGCCTGCTGACGCCCCAGCAGACTTCCCGGGAAAGCAGGAGCCTGCCGGCCAGCCCTTCAATTCAAACTCACACAGAGCCATTTCAGCCGCGGCATCCCACCGCTCCCCCAGCAGCCAACCCTCAACCACCCTCTTGCGCGAGCGCCAAAGGCCCCGCCAAGTTGGGGGAGAAGCCATCTTACAGGCCTCTGGTCTGCGCATCGCTCAACGAGCTCAAAGTATCTCTCCTGAGAGCCGTGGAACTCGTTCTGGTCACACAGCTCTTCCACTGTGGTCAGCAGGTCGTGGACGATGGCTCTGAGCTCTGGGCTGTCCAGGTTCTGCAACACAAAGGTGCAGTCACAGAGGGGTGACTTCAGCTCCCCTCAAGGACTCGGCCTGAGTCCTGAGCTCCAGCGAGCTGCATGCAGACACCCCTCAGGCCTGCCCGCTGGGACACGGGGCAGCCGGGCCCTTCTCGCTCATTTGGGAAGTGAGGGCCCCAGGGAGTCCTGCTTTGCCCATCCAGCAGGCTTTAAAGGGATCGACTCCGAAGATGTTCACGTGTCCCTAAGGCTCAAACATCTCCTAGAGGCCCCAGGGCTGTGGCCTCCCAACCTACCACTCCAGAGTGAAGCAGGGCCTGGCTAGCTGGTGGGTGACAGCGGTCGGTCCAGCAGCCAGACCCTGAGGAACGATAGTCCAGTCCTCAGTCCACTAGCCTGGCCACGCACATCCCCAAGCACGGGCCCCGGTCCCTGGGCCCCGCCCCCCACCCCGCCCCCGGGGGAGACCCTGCCCCGCTCCCCAGGAAGGCCCCTGGGGAGACCCCCGCCCCAAGCCCATGCTAGACACTGCAGTCCCCGCGCTGCACCATGTCCTCCCTTCCCCGCCCCGCTAGTACTTCAGCCAAAGTTGCGGCAAAGTGGGAGCCATCCCATTACCCTTCTGGCCTCAAGTGACACCAGACCCACCCCTCGCCCACCTGCGTTCCCAAAGCGCGGAGCAGCGTCAAAGCCGGCATCATCAGCAGGTGAGAGTGCAAGGAGCTGTCCGAGCACGCGGCGGGGCAGGCACAGAGGGAGAGCGCTCCTCATCGGGAGATGAGCCGCAGGCCCCCAGCCGCCCCGGCAAGGGCCCCATGGCCTGCCAGCCCACCGTCCCAGTCCCCCCCACCCCCCAGTGCCCACGGCCTTCTGGCCGCCTCACCTGGAGCTGCTGAAGCAGGCGCTCCATGATGTTCAGCAGGATGTCCCACGCCACAGCCTGGAGCTCCCTCCGGTACTTCTTGATGAGTCTGGTTATAGAGAGGACGATTTCGTAGGACACCACCTCGTTTGGACAGGTCATGGCCTGGAACAAGAGACCCAGGGAACACACAGTGGTCAGCCGCTTCCCGCTCCTGCCCGGCAAGCCCCCCATCCCATGGCCCTCAGGACCACCTCTCCTGGACCTGCTCCCCACACGTCTCTCACGGGCCACAGAAGAAGTCTCTCAGGAGCCCAGAAACAGTCTTTCTACCCCGGCTCCAAAGGGCTGGACTCAGCCAGACCACTCGCTGCCGATCCTGGGCCACTGGCTCACCAGCCTAGAGACCCAGAGTGCTACCCCTGCAAATCGAGGGCAAAGACCACGCCCTCCACCGCCCAAGAAGTTGGTCGCGGCAGGAGGGACGAGGCTCGGGACACTGTGCAGCACCGGGCACCCGGGCCCGGCTCACAGGGCGCCCTGCCCACGCGTGAGAACATGCACAGCAAGTGCCCTGAACGCCGGCGGGCACCGCGGACACAGAAGCTACATCTCGGGCCTCTCTCTAGAGCAAGAGCAAGATCAGCGCTTGCCGAGATAAAACCGCCACCTCGGGGAGTCTGAAGCAGTTCTGATGCTGATCTACACGAGGTGAAACCCGTAAGACAGAACCTTACTTAAAAATAAAACCCTCGGGGCACCTGGGTGGCTCAGTTGTTAAGCGTCTGCCTTCGGCTCAGGTCAGGATCCCAGGGTCCTGGGATCAAGCCCCGCATCGGGCTCCCTGCTCCGCGGGAAGCCTGCTTCTCCCTCTCCCACTCCCCCTGCTTGTGTTCCCGCTCTCGCTCTGTCACTCTCCGTCAAATAAATAAATAAAATCTTTAAAAATAAATAAATAAAAACAAATAAATAAATAAAATAAAACCCTCCTGGGCGCCCGGGGGGCTCAGTCGTGGAGCGTCTGCCTTTGGCTCGGGTCATGGTCCCAGGGTCCTGGGATCGAGCCCCGCATTGGGCTCCCTGCTCCGGGAAGCCTGCTTTTCCCTCTCCCACTCCCCCTGCTTGTGTTCCCTGTCTCTGTCAAATAAATAAAATCTTTATAAAAATAATATAAATCCTTCCAAGGGTCCTAAACTTCATGGTCTCCAAGATGCAAAGCAAGTGACCAAAAGCTGCACCTCCCCCCCCGACCCAGCTACTATGGTGCACAAACCCAGTCACCTCATAAAACGATGGCAGCACGGACGTCGGGGAGTTCTTGAGGGAGTAGAGTCGGTGTGCTCCCCAGAGAGCCATGCCCACAAAGAACACAGCCCCTCTCAGCAGCGGGGCATCTTCCATGTAGGCTCTGGAACAATCCGCAGGAAGACCACGTGTCAGGGGAGCCCGTGTAGCCTCCCCAAGCTCCCTGCTCTTACAGGGCAGGCACACGGGATGTAAGCTCTAACTCTAGCGCAAGCTTCCGAAGCAGCCACCTCAAAGGGACAGGAAAGCTCTCAGCCCCCTGGAGAAGGCTTTGTGGCGGCTGACCCAAGCCACCTGGCCCGCCCGGGTCCGCCCCAGGCCTGGCGCACACTCGCCTGTCCTCCATGATCCGACACATGTTGTAGATGGCACTGTGGCCCAGATGGGTGCCCAGGAGGTTACGCATCAGCTGGGAAACAGAATGCACCGTCAGAGATGGGCAGAAAGAAGCCCCAGGCCCCGGGGGCCAGCCTCGCACAGCCACCGCTCTGAAGCCCTCTGCGTCCAGCCGCTTCTCCGCCACCTCCTCCCAAACACAGAGGCTGTAGAATTTTCAAAATGCTGCTAAAACCCTGGCCTCAGCTCAACCCCCTGGGAAAATGTTACTGAATTCCCCTCAACAGGGCAGATGGCCATTCCCTGAACACAGCATGGCCCTTTTCCTATCCACGTGCCTGACTTTTAACTTCATCCAGGGAAGAACTCTCCAGAACAACAGTTCAGACCCCCACCTTCCAGCAAGGCTCACAGAGCTCCTTGACGTTGATGGTACGGCAGAGGGTGACGATGAATAAGGGGAGGCTCTCAGCCGGCAGGCAGTTGTAACAGACCACGGCATCCAGCACCTGCAGGGAGACCTGGGGAGGGGGGACAGGGGTCACGCCGGCCCTGCCCTGCCTCCCGCCCGCAGGGAGGTGACCCCCTAGCCTCCTGCCCACCCTCCTTTGGTTGGTGACTGCCGCCCCTCCCCACTGCCAAAGCAGCCTTCCTTAGAACAGCAAAAGCGAGTGAGCATCACCGTCACTGTAGGTCACCCCATCCTGAACTATGACCCCACGACGGAGGTCATCCAACCAACCACCCTTACTGCAGAGTCCTGAGTACCAGAGAGGCCAAGCAGCCAGCCCAGGGCCACACAACCAGTGAGGGGCAGTGCAGGGCTTGACCCCAGAGCTGGGGTTTCAAGCACTCCGCCACCCGGCCCGCCCAGAAGGAGGGTGAGAGGAACCAACCCTGGGGAGGACCAGCTACTAACCTCTATGTCCACGGATGACACGGTCTGGACACACAGCAGGCAGATCATACTGTTGGAGGAAGCGAAAAGTCAGCGGAAGGATATGTTTCTCAAAAGACTGCGTGGCTCCGTCTCACCTTATGGTGACTCTACAAGTTAGTTAAATCAAGAACTCGACCCCCTGACGGCTCCACTCACCCACAGACAAGCAGGTGCCTACCCTGGGCCAACCACTGCTCAGCGCTGGCTGGAAAGCACCAGCAAGACCCAGCCCCTGCCCTCACGGCTCCCAGAGTATGTGAACAAACAACAACAAAAACGACGATACAGAAACCTCGGCTAGGGACGCCTGGGTGGCTCAGTCGGTTAAGCCTCTGCCTTCGGCTCAGGTCATGATCCCAGGGTCCTGGGATCGAGTCCCACATCGGGCTCCTTGCTCAGCAAGGAGCCTGCTTCTCCCTCTGCCTGCCTCTCTCTCTCTCTGATAAATAAATCTTTAAAAAAAAAAAAAACCTCAGCTAACGTAACTCGTCTAGTAAAGAGAAAACGCTATCGTTCTATAAATGTTAAGCAAAGGGCGGCTATGCTGCTCCCAGCATCTCCGACTGTTTGCTGATTCCAGCAGCTTTAGTCACACTGCAGAGCTACACGCAGCGCCCAAGGCGGCAGGACTATGATCAGAAGGACGTTATTGGAACTCTTCTTACTGGACCATTGATGCAATGTATTCATCCAGGTAGCAGCTGTTGAACTTAACCAAGTTCACAAGTACCAGGAGGAATTCTGAGGACAGGCCGACATCCATCCACTGCAGGACAAACCCAGCTGAGGAGAAAGAAGAGAAGGGCGGTGTACTGCCTACTCAACTCCTCCCCAGGAAAACACCCTGGTCCCTTCCGCTGTTGTCAGCCACGTCACCTGCCCCCATGCAATAGCAGGCCATGTGCAGGCCGACGGAGGCTCGGACTGTCAGCTCGGACTCTGAAATTTACCAGCCCCCAGGAGGCACTGAGGGGGTCAGGCTGAGAGGCAGTAGCAGGGTTTGTGTGTTGGATGCTCAGAGCCCGGGCCCCCGAGGCTGGGCTGTGCGAGCATCACTGGGCACGTGTCTAGGAGGCAGATTCCTGGCCCTCTACCCCTCCCTGAGACTCTCTCAAGAGGGACAAAAGCCACGCTTGGCCACTGGTCAAATCACCTTAGAAAACCTGAGCATGGCCGCCAGTCAGCACCTGTCCTGGAGACAGCTGAAGCCCATCTCTGGGCCCCAGTCAGACTGACTTCCTCCTCTTTCCTCTTCTCCTCACAGCGGTGACATGAAACCTCAAGACCCACGGAAACGTCACCCCATCAGGACAACAGAGAGGAAGGCCAGCCAAGGGGAGGGCTAGGAGGTCAGGCCCAGGGCACAGAGAGACCCAAGAAAACACAAAGAGGCGGCCCCAACCCCCAGAAACCTCAGGGTACCCTGGATAAAATACAGGCTGACTCCTGGGTCACCAGCACACTCTCCCTACAACAGAACTCGGACCACCTCCTGCCCACCTAGTAGGCCTCACTCCCCAGGGACACTGAGCCAGCAGGTCTGAAGAGAAGCCCAGGACTGTCCATCTCTAACAAGCTCCCCAGGAGACCATTGGCTGCTCCAGGCCGCACCCGGGCAAGCAGAACCTCGTGGTGCCGCGCCCTCTGCAGGCCATCCCTGTAAACTGCAGCACCCCCTCTGCACCTCAGCAGCCTTCTGGCATCCGCGGTTCAATGGGATCCCCCAGGCCAGAGAAACCCCACAGCCACTGTGGCACCCACCCAGTTCTTCTTCCAAGTAGGTGATGTGTCTCCCATTGTCCGTAAGGGCCTTGAACACTTCCAGTCTCTCGTGGAGGTCTTCATTAGAGGGGTAATCCTTGATGACCTTAAAGAAGAGGGCCCTGAGAACGCCCAAGCGGTCCCCCTGAAGATAGAAGCACACGCTCAGCAGTCCTGCCAGGACCCCCGCCAGTGGGGTTTCCCACACAGCCATACACAGTCCAAACAGGGGGCTCTAGGACTCCCGACCCTGGGACCCCTTCTCCTTCCCACAGGCACTGGCTGTAAACGACAAACCGGGCACGTCGGAGCGGCTCCAGATAAAGTGTGTGTGTGTGTGTGTGTGTACACGCGCGCGTGCATGTGCACTCGTGTGTACAGCACCTACTGTGTGCGAGCTCTGGGTACAGCGGTGGGTGAACAGCAGGGGACAATGCAGTTCCAGCCCTCCTGGGGCTCGTGGCCAAGAAGAGACGTGCTTGTGCCCGCACGTGACAAAAACGGTCTGACTACTCTGCGAGGAGACAGGCCTCTCCACGCAGCAGGGGTGTGGAGGGCTGGAGGAAATGCACAAGACAGAAGGGAGCCTTCCAGGCAGGAATGCAGAGGCCGCCTGCGGTTC
Organism: Neomonachus schauinslandi; assembly: GCF_002201575.2. Classification (NCBI taxonomy): domain Eukaryota; kingdom Metazoa; phylum Chordata; class Mammalia; order Carnivora; family Phocidae; genus Neomonachus; species Neomonachus schauinslandi. Next base: position 21,241 of record NW_025408905.1, on the reverse strand, counting down.
TAGGAGAGGCTCAGAGCAGCATGGCCAGAGCCCGGAGCACAGTGAGCCATGGACAGAGGCCCAGGCCCAGGCCGGGGGCATGAGGGCATCCGGAGGCCACCCGTCTCTCATGGTGGGCACATCCCCGTCATTTTGCATGAACAGCCTCATCAACACCCCAAAACATTCCAGAGGAGGCAGGAAAAACAGCCATCCCCATTCTAAGGGAGAGGAGGTGGAGGCTACTACAGTGACTTGCCCGGGGTCCCCCGGGTTCGAGAGGCTAGGGTGCCCGCTCAGGCAGTCGAGCTGCAGAGACCTGGCACCAGATGCCCTCCCCAAAGACCAGAGTCCATGCGTGGCACAGCGGGAGCAGTCCGTGGCCGTCCGACGTCACCCCTCCCACCCAGGCCAGCTCCACCTGCACACAGACCCGCTGCCCGTTACCTGCCCCTGCACTATGGCCTTCAGCAGAGCCAGCACCGCGTGCCGGGCCTCCGGGGGCCGCTCCGGGTGCAGCAGGTCCGCCACGGCCTTCCACAGCGCCTCTACTGCATGCTGCCGCCAGCAAAGAGGGACAACGGTTAGGGGGTGCTGGCCCCTCCACTCAAGGCTCAGTACCATGAGGGAAGGACGGAGAACAGTTCTTCTGACTTAGAACTCACTCCCCTAAAGCCCACATGTCATGCACCTGTCACAGCACACATGAGCCGGAGCCTGCAGAGGGGAACGGCTGCAAGCTACTTCAAACCCGCGCAGGTCCTGGCCACAGCCTGGGGTGGGGGGAGGGAGGAGAGCAGCAGGCCAGGGGAGCTGTCCCGGTGCCCCCAGGGATCGGCCAGGAGTCCCCCTTTAGAGCATGCTCAGACTCCAGTGAAGAAAGCCACTGAAAGAGTCTCAGAACCAGGCGGGCCTGGGTCTGCAGCCTGACCCAGAAATCCCATTCCCCTGGCCTCTCTGTACCAGCTGAGGGCCACTCTGTACCACACGCCTGCCAAGCCTGTGCTGCCGAGAACGCTGTGGGCTTCTGGAATCTGCCTCCCAGGGTACCTGGGTCCTGTTCCCTGCAGCTACCCAGAATAAATCTCTCTTGTCACCTTCTCTCCCACATTAACCATCCCGTGCTCCCTTTAATCAGGGTTTTCAGACCACTCAAACTTTCCTGGGCTCACTTCTCTTAGAAGGAGACTAAAACATCCTTTAGATGTTGTCTGACCCACATCCTGACCGTTTCAGAGTACTATGGAACTTTCACCTCCTTTGTCCTATGCACAACACTCCTAGTGACAAAGCCTAAGCCACAACAAGACGCAGATCCCGACCCAGGGGACTCTGCCAGCCTCTCAGGGTTATCTATTCAGTCACAGCCCCCCCCCCCAAATACCTATGCAGCCAACTTCATGGACGCAAAAGCCTATGTTCACATTTATCGTCAGTAACGTATAGCCTGCACGTTTCAGATGACCTGTGGATGTCGTGGTTGCTCTCCCCTCCCCCTTAGCAAATCCCAATCTGCTTGGTCCACGTCTCCTCCCAAGTTGCCCATATAATCTCCGGGCCAAGCTACAGCAGAGCCCTTGAGGTGCTCTCATGACAACTTCCCAGTCTGTCCTCGGGATGCCCGGAGAGAGCCTGCAAAAATCTGCCCGAAATAAATAGGCTTATATCTGTGAGGCTGCTCAATGCCACCAACTAGACACCTCTCCCAAAAAGACACCGGAAATGGCATGCCTTGAGTCACACGGTTTCCTGATGTTCCCTTACCTTCCTTGGGATACGAAAAACCAAGTAAGTATGCGTTTATGCAAGTCACTATTAAAGCCTTTCTCGGAACTGCCGGAAAAACCTTAATGCCTGTGCTCCCCACCTCCATGTGTGAGTGACCTCTAAGGGTTATGCTCAGAGCGTTTCCAGAAGCTCCCCTAAAAGGGTGCAGTCAGCGGTCAACCCTGCTCCTAGAAAGAGCCAAATCAGACTTCTCAACAGCAGCCAACTGAGGCAGACCTACCTCTTCAAATTTCTTCGTTTTTGCAACTTCGCAGATCTGCCCTATCACCCGGATGCGATTGTTGATACCACATTCAACACTCAGTTCCTGGCAAGAGAGGAAAGAAGCAAAGGGGCCAGCGCTCAGGCAACAGGTCTCCTTAACCACCAGTCGTCACAGACCACCCCAAGAATTCCCACGCTGGAGACCTGGCCCGGCTCTTTCTGAAATCGGGGACCATGAGAATTTACTACTCTGTTTCAATGGAGTGAGAACAGACTACTTCTCTTTTTCATGACATTTCATTTTGTTGAGATAAAATTCACATACCAAAATTAGCTGTTTGAACAATTTAAAACTGTACAACTTAGCTTTTAGTATGTTCACGAGGCTTGCAACCACCTCCACTGACTCCCGAATATTTTCGTACCCTAAAAGTACAACTTCACACCCATTAGCAGTCACCCCCCATCCCCTCAGGCCCCGACACATGCTGATCGACTTTCCATCTCTAAGGATTCACCTATTCTGGACATTTCATAGAAATGGAATCACACGTTATGTGGGGGCCTTTGTGTCTGGCTTCTTCCACTTAGCATGTTTTCCGTGTTCATCCACATTACGGCATGTGTCAATACCGCATGCCTTTTTTTGCCAAGTAATACTCCATTGTACAAATGACATCACATTTTGTTTATCTATTCACCAGCTGACAAACATTTTGGTTGTTTTTGAATGGGAAACCTCACAAGTGCAGAAACTCAGCATTTATAAAACACAGTGCCAGGGGGCGCCTAGGTGGCTCAGTTGGTTAAGCGTCTGCCTTCGGCTCAGGTCAGGATCCCAGGGTCCTGGGATCGAGCCCCGCATCGGGCTCCCTGCTCTGCAGGAAGCCTGCTTCTCCCTCTCCCACTCCCCCTGCTTGTGTTCCCTCTCTCGCTGTGTCTCTGTCAAATAAGTAAATAAAATCTTTAAAAAAAAAAACATGGTGCCAGGATGTGGTAGGGGGGTTCAAATACACACCAGAAAACAAAAACCCGCTCGTTCCAGGAACTCGCAAATTACCAGGTTAACACCTGGCTATAACCCTAATCACCCGTGGAAACCAAGCACCGCGTTTTAGCCGTGGCTAGTGAAGTAGGTTCTCCAGCACGGACATCCTAGTACTACCTCAAGTGTGCTAGCCGCAGTCCCCAAGGTCCTGACTTCCTGCACCTCTGAAGGAAAGATGTACAGGCTTCCAGAGCACTGGGGACAGCAGTCCCACTTCCCACAGAACCTGGTGACAGACGGAACCCAGCCTGCCCTGCACCTCCCAACAGCCTAGCAGGGCAGACAGGGCAGCTCACTCACTCTCAGGATGTCCGCGGTGATGATAAACTCCGTCTGTTTGCCCTCTGCAGACCTGGGGTTTGGCCTCGGCGTTCCCAGTCCCAAGAGAATCCTGAACTTCTCCTTCAAGCCTGAATCTTTGCTTGTTGGCTTGGCCATGGTGGGAAGGGATGCAGCAGAGGCCGCTTCTGCGCCGAGAAAACAGGCGGAGAGCTCAGGGCAGCTCCCCGCACCTGCCCCGCTGCCGACCTCCGGCCGTCCACCCGGGAAGCCTAGGTCTCGGGTGGGCACGACCCTCCCACAGCTCCCGGGAGGACCTCAAGCACAGCCTGGCGGTCCCGGCCAGCAGCGGGCACCGGGTGAGGGAGGGGACGCTCCGACGCTCGCCCTCCCTCTCCTCCCCGACTTGGGGGAGGCCTGTCGCGGACGCCGGAAGCAGGGGGCCCCTCGCACCCGCTCCGTCTTAAAACCCAGGACTGCTCGAGCGGCTGCAGGCCGAAGGCCGGGGCCGTGACACTGCGGGGTCCGCCCCCGCCGCCTCTGCGCCGAGCAGCACCTCCCCTCTCCCCGGCGCGGCCGCCGCCCCCTGCCCCATCGCGGCCGGGCCACACGGTGGACCGGGCCGGCGTCGGCGGTCGGGGGCCCGCGAGCCACTCACCCCACGCCGCGCCCGCCGCGCGCCGGGTCGTCCCGGCGCGGAGAAGGGAGCGCTACCCCGGACCCCAACCCCCGAGCCGCCGCCGGAAGCTTGGTCCGCACTTCCGGCAGCGGACAGGGGGGCCGAGCGCCGCCGCCGAGCTTGCTGGGAGTCGTAGTTCCCGGCCGCTCTCGGCGGAAAGGCGGGGCAAGAGTCGAGTCACGTGACGGGGCCGCGGGGGCCGCCGGGATGTGTAGTGCGCAGGACACTGGCATGAGCATGGCGGGCGTGAGGATGGTGACCCGGAGCCGGAGCCGGGACCCGGGGACCGGGCCGCGGGGGGGTGGGGGCGAGGCGCCGCTCCGGAGGGGAGAGGCAGCTGCAGGTAGCCCGGCACTCGGACCGGGGCATGGGGAGAGAGACGAGGGAAGAAGCCTGCAAGGGGCCGGGGGCTGGGATTCCGAGTCGCCCCCACGTGGGGCTCTGACTCCCACCCTGCTCCCTGTTCCCAGGACGCAGGGGCAGGGGTCCATAGGGACTGAGTTCCGGGCGCTCGCACCTCCCCCACCCTCGTCCTGAGCAAGAAAGTTCTCCGCGTCCCGGTAGCCTGTCCGGGGGATACTCCACTTGCGCCGGGCTTTCTGTGGGCACACCAGCCTTGTTTGTCCTCCTGGCTGCTTCTCTCTCAGAGAGACCAGGTGCCGAGGACACGCCCAGCCAGAAGTCCTCTTCCCCTGCTGGAGGGTGCCTCCGAGAGGAAACGGGAAAGGGCGTTGTCTTCGTTCTGTTGATTCTGCAGGCATTAAGGACCTAGTGTGTACAGGTCTGGGGCGGGGGGTGAGGGGGGTGAGCGAGACCCACAGGGCCCCTGAACAGGGCAGCCAGAGGGGGATTCTCCTAGGCACCCAGTGAACTTAGGGGTAGTCCGGACAAGGAGATCCACTATGACAGACGCATGGCAGGAGGAAATGGGGCAGGGGGAGTAAGTAGGTAACAATACCAGCTAGGTAGGAAGGACCCTTGATGCTGGGATGGAGTTTGAAGTTTGCCATGAGTACAAGGAAAAATCAATGAGCAGTTTTAAACGGAAATGACACAGTCTGATTTGGGCCTTAGGAATGTCTCTCTGGGCCCATGTGGAAATGAGATTGGAGGGGCACCATGGTGGAGGCTGTGGGTAGAGTCGTCCTGTCCTAACGCAAACTTGGTCAGGAGGGCAGTGGCGTGGGGAAAGCTGACCTGCCCCAGAGCACGTGCTGCAGAGGCCAGAGCAGCCCCAGCTGCGGTAGATGATGGATGGTCGTTGAATGAATGATGATGGGTGGTAGCAGGCGGGACAGCACCCACGCCCACCCTCACCTGGGGCCCCTGCTGAATGGCACTTTTTTGCAGAAGGAAAGAAAAGCCACAGCCCCGCAAAGCATCAGCGGAAGACACAGAAACTGAGTGTCACCTACGAAGCCTCAGATCATGAGAAAGAAGAAGGCGCCAAACCCCCAGAGGCACCAGGCTGGGAACCCCCAGACTGGCAGCAGCAGCTGGTGAACATCCGCACCATGAGGAGTGGGAAGGACGCACCTGTGGACCAGCTGGGGGCTGAGCACTGCTATGACCCCAGCGCACCCCCAAAGGTAGGCGCCCTATCTGCCTGGTGACTGCCTTCTGGACAAGACACTTGCTTCCTCTGTCAGGGCACAGCCTGACCCTGGCAGCTCTTGACTGGCACCCTCACCGGCAGGCGGCACCTGGAGGGGACAGCACCTGGGTCCCAGAGCGCAGGGCAGCACCACCTGCTTCACGGCGGCCACTTGGCAGGTCAGGACTGCCTGTGTCTTGGGGCTTCATGCTCTGTCTTCCACCAGCACAGTCCTGACCTACCAGGGGAGTTCGTAATGTTTGTTGAGAGAGAAAAAGTTCCTTACACCTCACTGCCTTGGAGTCTGGTCCTTAGACCAGCTTGATTCTAATCCCAACTCCACTACCGGTGACCTGGGTGCACGACCTCCTCGGGGCTTCCATTTGCTTCTGTGTGAGATGGGTAGGATTCTCCACAAGGCAACAGCAATCACAGTAGCAGGCACTGGCTGTCGAGCACCAGGTCTGATTGTAAGTGTTGTGATCGTTTATTTAAGCCTCCCATTAAGCTTTGGGGGGCAGGCACTGTTATTGTCCCCATGTTATATACGTGAAAACAAAACAGGCCCAGGCCGGACTGCTCACACAGTCCGTTGGCCAGAGTCGGTGGGAGGCTGATGTCCCACACGTTGGCCAGGGTAACAGGTGGAGGTGGTAAAGGGTTTGGCGGGGGCCCGGTGCACAGTGAGCACCCAGGACCTGCCACTACCCTGGTCCCTGTCACCGTGCAAACAGGTGCAGAGGTACCAGGTGCTGCTGTCACTGATGCTCTCCAGCCAAACCAAAGACCAGGTAACAGCAGGTGCCATGCAGCGGCTGCGCGCTCGGGGCCTCACAGTGGACAGCATCCTGCAGACAGATGACAGCACGCTGGGCACGCTCATCTACCCCGTAGGCTTCTGGAGGGTGAGCCCACAGGCCTGGGAAAGATGTCAGGAGGCCGAGGAGAGGCTGTGGGGGTTCAGGAGGCCAGGTGGGGCATCTGAGGCCAAAGGGACCTGGATGTGAGTTCGCAGTGGAGCCCCCTGCCCGTCTGACCAGCAAATGGGGCCAGGGCTATGGGGCCTCCCTCCTTGGCCTTTCCTGTTTGCAGCCCACCCCTTCCTTCCTCCACCTCCCCACCCAGCTGACTGGCGCTTCCCTTCCTCCCTGAGGCTGCCCACCCGCCTTTCCCTTTGTTTACTCCAAGCCTCCCTGGAGTGCGTCACCCCCTTCCCTCTGGAGCCCCAACAGGCCCTAGAGCACTGGGTGGCGAGTGGGCGGCTCTGTTGAAGGCAGCCGGGCGGGTGGGGCTGCTTCCCCTTGGCATTGGCGTGGGCTGCAGTTTGTCAAATGGGTTTTAAATAGTCCTCTCTACTCAGGCACAGAATGGGAGCCACCCAGCTGGCCTGGCGGCTGGCGGGGGAGCCCCAGGCTCCAGCCTTCCTTCCTGAAGGTCCAGGTGCTGCTGAGCCCAGCTCCTGGCATGGCTGGCCCTGCCTAGCCCACCTGGCCTCTGGGGGAGTGATGGGGCAGGGGACCTGAGCTAGACCCCACACACATATGTCACTGGTCCAGGCCTGCATTGGGCCTCCCTCAGTCTCCCTGCTGCCCTTGGCTCATTCCCACCTCTTGGGGGGACAGGGACAAACAGGTGCCTCTGAGTGTGTCTAGGGCAGGTGACAGGCAGCTCTGGACGCCTGTGGGTCTCCCTCAGGACTCATCCTCCCAAGTAGGGCTACACCCTCCACTTCCAGGGCTGACCACCCCCCTCCGTCTTTCAGAGCAAGGTCAAGTACATCAAGCAGACCAGTGCCATCCTGCAGCAGCGCTATGGCGGGGACATCCCAGCTTCTGTGGCAGAGCTGGTGGCACTGCCGGGCGTTGGGCCCAAGATGGCACACTTGGCCATGGCCGTGGCCTGGGGTGCCGTGTCTGGCATCGGTGAGTGGCATACACAGGGAGGGCAGGGCTGGCCACGTCCTGTGGTCTGTGACCCCAGCTCAAGTCCCCTCACCCACGGTTTAGCCCAAAGGGTCAGAAAGATGTTTCCAGCATTGAGCTAGGCCTGCCCTGCCTACAGGTGGGTACTAATGGGAGGAGTTCCCATTTGCTGAGCATCTACCCTGCACTGGGCTCTGTGAGAGGCCCTGGGGTTGGATTCAAAGTCTGTGCTATGCACGAAGAAAGAGATTGAGCATGTAACTCCTTACCTGTGAGGTAGAAACACTCCCGGGGGCATGCATGGCACTGTCAGAGCTGGCCTGGTCTGGGGCATCTGAGGAGACCTCCTAGAAGGAGGTGATAACTCAGCCAAGAGCTGAAGAGTGAGGGGGGCTGGCAGGCTACGAGGAGAAAGTGCCATCTGGGCAGAAGGAACAACACCAGCATCAGGTGGGGGAGGGGGCCAGTAGAGGAAGGCTCAAGAACGGGCCCATGGGGGAGGCACGGTAAAGGCAGGGGGATGCCAGGGGAGGAGGCGCTGGGGGGAGCCCCTCCTGGAATCCATTTCCTGACATTGGTGGTGTCCATGAAGACAGACCCTGGGTTAGGCTGCGGCTGCGTCTTCAGGTCTTTGCCCAGACAGTTGGGGCTTCTGAGAAACCCCAGAAACTGGGGCCCAACCCACAGCCTCTCTCTATGCCCCCACCCTGGTGCTCCTCTGGAACTTCTGCAGGGGGTGGGGAGGGGGGCAGAAATCTCCCCAGCACTTCCCAGCTCCCAAAGCCTGCTCCCTGGGGTGGGGACCCTTCTCAGCACTGCGCTTGGGCCGAAGGGGCGCTAGGCTGGAGCCCAGCAGCCCCAGAGACTGGCGATGGGCCAGGCACGGGCTAGGGCCCGACCCCCGCCGCCGCCCCGATCCTGCAGCCGACAGCCTCTCAGCACATGCTTGAGCTTATGTGGGCTGCTGTCCTCGCTGCCTGAGTCCCGAGTCCCGGGACGGGTCTGGCAGGTCTGTGGCGGATGGGCCCACAGCCCAGGGAACAGGCCTTTGGGAGCAGGAGACACACTAGGAGGGCGAGTGGGAATGTCACCCTTTCTGGATGTCTGTGGGCCCTGCCTCTCAGGGGCTTCGCCGGGAAGCAGCCCCTCAATTAGAAAGCCAGAGCTGTGGGCTACAGCAGCCAGTCGCAGCCCTGCTGTCCCAGCTGGGTGACCACGAGGCAATACGCTTAGCCGCTTGGAGCTTTGGCCACCAAGCTGGGAAAGCATGCAGAGGACCTGCCCGCAGCAGGCTTGAGTGGTGTGCGGTGGCCCTAGGCTGGGCCCCTGGGGGAGGACCAAGGGTTTGGTCCCCCTCTGGGGGACAGGCAGTGATCATTTTTGTGCTACAGGGGAGGAAGCGGAGCCATGGTGACCCACTAGCATGACCCCTGCACCTGCGTGCCCTCCCTGTGCCCACAGGGTGCCCTCCGTTAGTGTCTGGGGAAGGCCTGAGGCTTTTTCCAGACCATTAGTAGCAGGGGAAGGGAGCAGGTGTAGGGCTCAGGTTCTCTTTTGCAAAGCCGAGAGGAGGCAGGGGCTACAGCTTGCAGGGAGAGCAGGTGCCCAGGCCGAGCCTTGGGGTGGCCCGGCCCAGGGGAGCCGGGACCGCGGCCCACGGAGAGGGCAGCTGCAGCTGGCCTGGCCACACGCCCTGCTCTGTCCCTGGCCATGCCGTGGTAGGTGCGGGCGCTGGGGGCCGTGACCTCCCGCTGGCCTAACCGTGAGCACTCACAGCCAGTTCCCGGGCCAGGAGGCACCGCTGCCTGCACCCCAGCTAGCAGGCCCTACCCTCTCGCTCAAGCCGCTGACCTGCCCTCCGTGGAAGCCCCTGGGGTGGGAGCGGGGGAGACTCCGGCTCCAGGCTTGGGGCTGTTGGCAGGGCCTGGGTCCAGCCAGCGTGCCCTGTGATGAGCCGGTCCTGTCTCCCACAGCGGTGGACACCCACGTGCACAGAATCGCCAACAGACTGGGGTGGACCAAGACGGCGACCAAGTCCCCGGAGAAGACTCGTGCGGCGCTGGAAGCCTGGCTGCCCCGGTGCGGCAGGGTGGGGGCTGGGGGGGGTGCTGCCCTTGGTCTCCCTCCCCTGCTGACCTCTCACCTTCACAGGGAGCTGTGGAGTGAGATCAACGGACTGTTGGTGGGCTTCGGCCAGCAGACGTGTCTGCCCGTCCACCCACACTGCCAGGCCTGCCTCAACCGAAGCCTGTGCCCGGCTGCACGCAGCCTCTGCGGGCCATGAAGCCTTGGCCCGGCCACCGTGCGCTGGCCTACACTGGGGAGCCACAGCCTGCTTATAATAAAGCTCGGAAGTTGTTTGCCGCGGGGGTCTGGCAGCGTCTTACCCCTGGGGCGTGGGGGTAGGCCGGGAAGCTCGTGCGTGAGCTGTGTGTCTGAACGGGGCTGCCTGGGAGGATGAGATGGGGACGTGAAAATCTGGGCTGTGGACTGGGCGGGGGTGGGGGGTGATGGGTATGCAGGAGCCTGGAACAGAAGAGATGGATGGCGGGAAGCCCTCTGGAGACCCGGGCCTCCTCCAACCTGGGCAGCTGGCTGGGCACGCAGATCTACACCCATCCCCCGAACTTTGGCACCCTGAGAGCTCTCTGCCAGGAGGCCCCACCCCGTGTTTACAGAGCCACCTGGCCTCTGGAGTAACACCAGTAGGTCCAGGCCGGGTGCCACAGGACATGAGACCTGACCCGTGTGTACCTGCTGGAGTGGCGGGGGCTGTGCGAGGGCGGGGGCGTCAAGGATCCAGAAGGCATGGAGGGCAGGGGGAGGGAGAAGATAGCAAGGGCCCCAAGGGTGTGCCAATGAAGGAGGGGGCAGGGCTCCAAGTTTTGGGGGTCTCCAGGGGGCTGGGGAGGGGGAGACAGCAGAAGTGGAGAGGGGTCAGGCTTTGCTGCCAGGTGGATGGAGTGGGAGAGGCTTGGGAATGGGCCTCTGCTTCCAGCAGCTGAGAGTGGGGCTCCCTAGCTGCTCCCTTCCTGCCCAGACCACAGCCCCCCACCCCCAAGTGAGGTCTCAGGAAGGACAGGCGGCCACAGGTCTGAGGAAGGCCTGTTTATTAGGAGGGCGCGCATGCGCTATGGCTTACAGGGCAGACAGCAATGTCAGCCGGGGCCAGCAGGAAAGGGAGAGTGGGTGGGGGTCTCCTGGGGGCACGCAAGCTCTCCCACAGCCACACTCCCCATGCCTCACGGCTGTGGTGCAGGGACAAGAGGCCTGTCCGGAGACCACCCTCTTCTGGGACACAGGGCCTCCATCTTCGGGCCCCTGGAGCCCAGGCCCCATGCCCCAGACCACAGTTGAGTAGGGACATGGGGGCCTGGCCTGGTGACCCCCACTCCCAGCAGGGAGGGGGCAGAGGGGCAGCTCCTACAGCCACATCTGGCCTCCCCAGCGTCACGCTGAAGCCCCCACAACCACAGTCTGGCCCCCCTACGTTTTCCTCTGTCCCTGGAAGTGCCCGGGGCGCCCACTTGGGATGGCTGCTGCTGAAGGGTGGGGAGGAAATGGTTTGCAGAGAAAGGTTTGTTTTATTGCAATTACTTAGAGAGGCGTCCTGCGGGGGCAGGGGCGGGGGCGGGACTCTGGTATTAAGTGGAAACATGTGTGGAACTGGAGCTCTCTCTTTTTGTTTTTGGAAGAAAAGCAAAAACACAAATTCCTTTAAGTCAGCAGGCCCGGGCAGAGCAGCAAAAGGGCCGGGCCCACAGTCACCACTGCCTCTCTCTGTCCCTCTCTTCTGTCTCAGGGGGGCCCCCTCTCCCCTATCCAGCACCCAGCAGGTCGGGGGGCAGGACGGGGCTCACTGGGGCGCACATTGGTTCCTGGGTGGTGGTGGGACCAGCACGGCTTCTGGGGGTGAGGAGGCACCCCCTCCAGTCCACTGAGGCTTGGGGAACTCTGGGCTGGGCCTGTGGGGCGAGGCCTGTGGGCCGTGCAAACAGGCAGGGAGGGGCTCAGAAGTTGCTGAAGATCTCGCGTTTCCTGTTCCAGTCCATCTGTGGTGCCCGCTTATTGATCCGGGTGGCTCTCGCCTTCTCCTTGGCTTCGGCCGCCGTGGGGCTCAGGTGGAGGCCGCTCTCCTGAAAGGGGTCCCGCTTCCAGGTGCTGCTGTCCTGGATGGGGGGTGGGGCAGGCAGAGCGGGCAGGTGGCCAGAGTGAGTCCCGGACCCAAGCCCCCCATCGGGTGACCCCCTCCCGGGCAGCTCATACCACAGGCCACCTGGTGGGGCTGGGGCAGCGGGCCCTAGAGGGTGTCCTAGAGGTGGTGACCCCACTGACCAGGCTGCACAGAGGCCCACTCCCAAAGCTCTGACCCCCCATGTGTGAGCACAGCAGTGGGGATGGGCAGGCACTTGCTACCTCAGTGTCCTTGTCTAAGCCAGGCAGATCACTTCGTGACGAGCACGCTGAGCCACCGTTGACCTGGGAAACCAAGGGCAAGGTGTGGCTTCAGGGACCCTGCCCGGGAGCCGCGGGTGCACACGCAGACGAGCACACACACACGCACACGTGTGCCCACACGCACATCAGAGCTGCATCTAGTCTTCCATTTGGCAGGTGGCGCCTAGCCTCTACTGTACTCCAGGCCCAGCCTGGGCAGGATGCTGGACACCCGGCAGTGAGTGGACAGGTGCTGCGGAGGGCTGGGAAGCCAGCCCTGGCCGGCTCACAACAGGAATGAGCCACACGAGCATCCCATGGGGTGAAGCCAGGGCCAGCTTCCCAAGGAGTGACAGAGTGAGACTCCAGGTTGCCAGCCAGCACTGGGCAGGACCCGCAAGGCCAACAGCCGCCTGGGGCTGGGGTGTGGCTGACCCAGGACAGGACCCACAGGGAGCATGAGAGCTAGAAGTGGCTGGGCCAGATTGGGTCTCATGGTCACACCAACACAAGGAGATCTTGAGGCCAGGCCTGGGGATCCCTAGAGGTGCCCCTATGGCCCACCCGGTCCATTCCCACCCTCTTACCTGGGCAGGGCTGGTCCCATTGGTGACTGGTGATGGCAGTGGACCTGTGGGAATAGGGTGTCAGTGGCTGCCCAGCCCCCCATGCTTCACCCCATCCCCAGGCCCCCAGGCAGCAGCCCACCTTCCAAATGCTCCTCAGTGGGCGTGACCCGTAGCCGCTTGAAGTACTCGTCCGTCTCAGGGTCCACCACCAGCAGCCGGGCCTCATCCTCCCTCGCCTTGATGCTGGCAACCACCTCTGCGTGGCGCAGCCCCTCGACATTCTGCCCGTTCACCTGCCACCAGCAGCATGGGGTCAGCACTGCCGGAAGTCAGGCCCCTGCAGGCCCCCTGAGCCACCCAGCCAGGTGTGGCATCAAATATTCATCAATGTTGTCACCAGCCGTGGCAGCAAGAGGAATGCCAGCTCAAGTTCCCAGCATCTCTCCTCTTCCCAGCAAGGACCTCCCTGCCCAGACACACACTGGGGGCGACACAGGCCCAGACACACACTGGGGGTGGGGGGGACACGGGCCCAGACACCCACGCGGGGGGAGAGGGGGACACGGGCCCAGACACACACGCGGGGTGATGGGGGGACACGGGCCCAGACACACACTTGGGGCCCAGCACCCCAAAGCCTCCATGACAGGTACCTCTATGAGTCTGTCCTGGGCGCGGAGGCCAGAGTGAGCAGCAGGTGAGCCTGGGTCCACGGAGCGGATATACTGTCCCGGCCGGGACTTGTCACTGTGCAGGTTGAACCCGTAGCCTTGGGGGCCCTTTCGGAGGTGGCACAGCCGAGGGCGTAGCTCCCTCGGGGGCCCACCGACATCCTGCAGGCACGTGAGACCAGGCTCAGCGCTGATCTCCCCCCCCATCCCCCACCACGGCCGCTGACCCAGCCCGCCAGGCCTCGGGCCCCCAGAACGCAGCTGCAGTGGATGTGGGCCAGAGGAACCCCAACCCCACGCTCAACAACACGCCCTGCCCGGCAGCCCCAGGTCTCAGGGACAAACCCTCTGTACCCATGCCTGGGGGCCCTGGTAGGGTGCCTGTGACTGAGCTCGGCAGCGGGATCTTGAGCAAAGCTTCAGTTTCCAAACCCAAAACAACTTCAAATGGGACCAGGGGCTTTACAGGGGTATTAACAGGATCTGCTCAAGGGCAGCGCTGAGCCCAGGCCAGGGACCTAGGAGCAGCCAGGTGAGACAAGTGTCCTGGACGGCTATCCCTAGGGGGGTGCGCTGCCGGGGAACCCCCTCCCCCCTCCCTCCGAGTGAGAGGCTGACGTTTGTTTTTTCTCCCCTTCTCCCTGTGGCCTCCATAGGGCCGGTGGCAGAGTGATGTGTTTGCTTTTACATTCCAGAGCAAGCTGGAGCCACCCCCACCCCCATAGGGCCCAGGGACAGGGCGCAGGGGCCGAGCCGAAGCGAGTGAGAAGGCCAAGGGTGGGACCTGCCCTCCCACCCTCCCTGCCAGAACACAGAAGGCCCAGGATGCCCCGAGCGCCCCCCCGCATCGACAACCCAGGGCCTCGCCTTGCTTTACCTCGGGCATCCTGCAGTAGGGCTGTGGGTCAGGGGGCCGTGCGGGCAGGGGCCAGTCCCCAGGACGCCCCCCCCAAGCCACGGCTTGGGGCCGCGACCACAGCGTGGGTGGCTAGCGGCTGTGGGTGCTCAATTAAACATGGCGGGTGGCTGGAGTGCCTGGGCGGGCAGCAGCTCAGGTTTCCGGGGCCGCTCAGGACTTGAGTGAGCGTGCAGGTGAGCAAGTGCCGGGTGGGGGTGCTCCCTGGGCCCCTCCCTGACCCTCCACCTACCCTCACCCCCAGGGAAGCTCTCCAGGCCTCAGGCACCTGCCCCCTGCAGCTCAGGCCACCCCCTGACCACTCCCAGCCTCCAGGCCTCTGAGCTCATTCCTCAAATCTGACCGTGAGTACTCTGGCCTGCTAGTCAGCCTGGCTGTGGACCCAAGCGCATCTTTTCTCACAGGGCGAGTGCCCTGCCCTGGCTCCGGGCCTCCCCCTTGTCCAGAACACCCTCTTCCTGCCCAGCCTGCACCCCTCCTCTGGGACCCCTTTCTGGACCCCCAAAGCCCGCCCAGACATGCCCTCGGGATCTCCACTGCAGGCCACCATCTTGCCCCATAACCCCAGGAACTCAAGGGACAGGGCAGCTGCTCCTTGATCCCCCAGGGGTTCGGCTGGGCAACAGGAGCTGAACTGACGGGTGTTAGACCCCCGAGTGCTCCAGGGCACCCCTGTACAGACTCAGCCCCTCTCCCAGACACACCTCGAGGCACAGGCTTTGAGTGCCCCCGCACGCAGAGGTGCCGCTCAGATCCAGGTGGCCAGAGCCCACACCCCGAGGCTGACAGGCCAGGAGCAGAGCCTGGCAGGTGGACACGGGCCCAGATGTGAGAGGCGCATGGCCACAGAGACCAGACATGCAAACATACGCTCACAACACGCTACACGGTGACACACGCGTTCGAGAGGACAGCCCCCTGGCGCTGAGCCCTGCAGCCTCTTCTCACGCCCTGCACAGTGACCTCCCCGGCAGGTCTCTCAAGGCCCCCAAACAGGAAGCAGGACTGGGGGAGTATCCGGGGCCATGAGGCCAGGCAGAGGTCACATCCGGGTTTGGGACCATCCTGGCCATCCCCCTGCCTCAACCCAGCACTGCCACCGCTCACCACACTAGCCAAGAGGCTTCTCTGCAATTCTTGCCTGAATTGCTCTCCTGCCGATCAGCCAGGATCAGCCAGCGTCCAAGGAGCCCCACCCCCGGCACCAGACCCTCAGGTTGAGAGGCTGCAATGCGGGGGGCCAGGCTGCGTGGAGAAGCCCGGAGAAGCAGTGGGTCAGGAGGGGGCGCAGGCAGGCCCAGTGCATTGCTCACATTCCTCGCTCGGGCCCTGGCTCTGAGCACTTCCTGCCACCTCCCAGCCAGGCCCTCAGGCTCCCAAGGGCTCCCAGCCGGGCAGCCCGGAGCTGGACAAGCCCTGGTCTCACAGCGCAGCCCATGACCAGACAAAGAAGCTGACATGGGGGTACCCCGGGAGCCGGGCTGTGCCCCCCCAGATGGTGACTCACCAGCCCTGACAGAGAAAGGCCCCCATTGTTGCTCAGGGTGCAGCCTGCTCGCACCAGGGTCACCAGGGTGTCCCAAATCCCCTCTCCTGACCCTGGGGGACATGGGCTAAGCTGGCTGCTGGGGTCCTCGTTGCCCACCCTGCCCCCACCCAGCCTGACCTGCACAAGTCCCCAGGATGGTCTCTTCGGAGGGGCTCCTGGGGCTGGGGCCGGTGGTGTGGCATCCCCAGAGCGGGCCATGGGAGGCAGGAGAGAAGTGGCAGGCACCGAGCGTCCAGCCGGAGTGGCCTGAAGTCTCCGGCCAGCCCAGGCCACCACCCCATTTATCCACCTCCCATGGTGGCCCCGGCTCCCCAGGGATGGGTGGGGACATGGGGGCTGAGTCACTTTGGGGAGCAGGGTGGTGTCTGGGTCCCCCTCCCCTGCTCAGGCCCCAGCTAGGCACCCCATACTGGCTAGGTTTCAGTCCCAAGAAAGGAAGGAAGGAAGCTGCTGGGAGGCCCTGCCCTGCTCCCAGGACCCGGGGCTGGGGAGACAGGGAGGCAAGGGAGGGGTCCCCGGCGCCGGAGCATAAGACAGTCCTGCTGAGGCTCCCAGAGCCTTCCCGTAGGTACGAGGCTCCCACACCAGGCGGTCACCCCCTGCAGGACTCTCACTCCCTCGCTCGCTCACGCTCGGACCCCAAGGGCCTCTAGAACAGGCAGTGGGGGCCCAGGCTCTGTCCCCACCTCCACGGCCCTGGTACCGCAGGCTGCCCCGTCTGTTTGGGGGCTGTCCCTCTCGTCACTGTCAGGATCAGCTGGACTGCAGCTTCAGCCTGCCCAGCCTGCTCTGGCCTGGGGCTGAGTCACCACTGACTAGGACCCCACAGCACCCCAATGGGAGGGGCCGCCCCATCGGTGTCCTCCCCCCCCTACCTCCCACAGCCCAGCCGGGACGGAGGAAAAGGAGCTGAGAGGACAGGAGTGACTTGCGGGGCCCTGACTCCCAGCTTGGCCCTTACTTCCCACGGGGCCCCCAGGGGCTGGCATCCTGCACTAGAGCAAACCACATCCATCCCAGCCGGTTGTCCTGCCTGCCGCAGGCAAGAACCACCCTCCCAGGCACCCTGACCGCCAGTCGGTCCTGGGGAGGTCAGCCGAGGCCCGGCTCTTCCATCGGACCCTCTGAGCTCAGCCAGTTAGACATCAGGTCTCTGGCTGGGAGGGAGGGGGTCGCCCTGTCCCCTGGGCCTCCCCTGACCTCCTGGAGTCCCGGTCCCCAGGCCGGCCCCTACCACAGAGCCCCTGCCAGTCAGGCCCCACTTTGTTCCTCTAAAAATACGCCCAGAGGAAGCCCCCTCCTAAGGCTTCCTGTGGCTCCCAGAGCCTGAAATAGCAGAGAGGGAAGGTCCCACCCAAGGACAAGGTGCCTCAGCACCCCACCCTCCAGATAAGCCCCGAGGGCGGATTTTTCCACAGGAAGGTGAACTCAGCGTTTGTGTCTAAATCAATGGACAAACGCCTGGGGGCGGGGGCGCTTCCTCCGGGAGGTAAGACGCCTGTGAAGGAGCGGAGCTTTGGGAGCCAGCCCAGCCAGCACATCGTCCCCGGACCTCCCTGAAACCCCACAGCTGACCCGGATGCCCCCAACTCGGGCCCTGACCTCCCCCATGGGGCTCTCCAGCCCAGAGAACAAAAAGCATCCTGAGGGTTCAGACCCAGGTCTGCATCCAGGCTGGCTTCCCACCTGAAATGCCGCCTTCCCCCGAGCCCCAGGCACGGCCAGCTCACACGTGAGACATGCACACCCAGAAACTTCAGATCTCACACCTCCACTGGCATTAGGCCAGTGGTTCTCAAAGTGGGATCTGGGGAAACCCCTGGGATTGAATCCTTTAAAGAAATTTTTAAAAAGAGAGAGAGAAGAAAGAAAAAAGGCGCCTGGGTGGCTCAGTCCCTTGAGCGTCTGCCTTCGGCTCAGATCATGATCCTGGGGTCCCGGGATGGAGCCCCATTTGGGGCTCCCTGCTCAGCAGGGACTCTGCTTCTCTCTCTCCCTCTGCCCCTGCTTGTGTTCTCGTTCTCTGTCAGATAAATAAATAAAATCTTAAAAAAAAAAAAAAAAGGCAAAACGGGCACGAGAAACAGTACCATGGGGCTTCAAGAGGATAGAACAATCGGGGCGCCTGGGTGGTTTTGGCTCAGGGTCATGATCTCATGGGTCGTGAGATCAAACCCTGCGTTGAGCCTGGAGTCAGGCCCCACACTCCGTGGGGCATCTGCTTGGGGATTCTCTCCCTCTGCCCCTCCGGTTGCTCTCCCTTTCTCTCTCTCCCCCTCTCCCTCTCTCAAATAAAGAAACAAATAATAATAAAATTTAAAAAAACGGGGTAGAACAAGCAGGGGCAGGCTCTTCCTCTTGGCCTACCCCAAGTAGGAACCCCCGCCCAGTCCTGCCACCCAGAAGTCGGTAGAATAGCAACACACACACACGCACACACATATTTATTCCAGCTCTTCTGGCCTGGAGCGGACACAGAAAGAGAAAAGTACCCCAATCGCGGTAGACCCCAAGCTGAGGACCCAGCTCAGAGTGTCCCCGGCTGTCCCCAACCATGCACTGCCCACAGAGAAGGACCAGCCCCTACCTCTCAAGACCTTCCCAGCACAAGCAGGCTCCTTAGACAGGCAGACACCTGACATCAACACAGAGCTAGGCACACTCCGTCCCAGAACATCCCTGCAGACCCTTCCCAGTTCCCTCAGCCCCTAGGCCGGGCTTGTCAGAGTGACCTTTCCTAGGCCAGGGAGCTCTAATGAGCATCCTGGGGAAGAGCGCTGGAGATGGAGGGCCAGGGACCAGGGCCACGCTCCCCTGAGTCCACCTGCCTTAGAACACAGACTGAGGGCAGAAAGAGTGGCCCCAAGTAGCCAAGAGGGTAGTCACCAGGGGCCCCAAGAGGCAGAAGAGAGGGAGAGAGAGCCTTGTGGAGGTGAGCGGAGGGGGAGACTGCCTGCCATCCAGAGGCAGACACGATGGTTCTGGGACAAGCTGGGGTGGCCCCGGTGTGCAGAGCCTGCCGTACCTTCTGGCCAGCCTCAGAGCCCAGGCTGCCTGCACGTGTCCAGTCCGGCTTTGGCTCCCAGGGGTCATGGGTGGGTGGAAGCCCTCGCTGGGCCATCTCCTCAGTGCAGGTCAGCTGCCGCCGGCGGAGCTCCTCGTCCGTCTCTTTGTCCACCACCAGCAGCCGAGTCTGCCCTTCCACAGCCTTGATCCTCTGCACCACCTGGGCCGGGCAGGTTGGGGGGAGCAGGTCAGCAGTCGGCACTCTGGGCAGCACATGGACAGTGACACCACCCGGGGCCGGCCCAGGATCGCGGGCAGGCAGCTGGCCTACCAGGGGTGGGCGGCTGGACGGAGAGGCCAGCCGGCTCCGCCCCCCACCCCCAGTGCACCAGCAGCTCCCTCCCTCTTTACGGAGGACTCCTGACACAGGGCTACAGGGTCACTGCAGGGCCTGGCCTTGGCCCCGGGTCTTGTCCAGGAAGGGCTGGGAAGCTGGGTGAGGCAGTTGGTCTGAAAGGTGGTGCACGGCTGAGCTTGGGGTTTTCAGGGTCTGAGTGTGTGCGCACGGATGTGTGCAGGTGTGCATCCAGCTGTTTCAGGGTCTGTCTCTCAGTCTGCGGGTGAGGGAGCGAGGGGTCTCCCTAGGTCCCTGTCTGAGGGTCTGTGGCCATTGCTGTTCTCAGCAGTGGAGCATGGATGTCTAAACCCCCGCCTCTGAGCCTTCCATTTGCTTCCAGACCATGACCACCCGTCCCTGCTGGACCTGCAGAGACAGGAAGGCCTGGTTCCTGTGGCAACACACCCGCTGGGGCACCCACACACAACCTGGGAAGCAGGGTTCAGACCCGGCAGGCAGAGGCCACCTGTGGGACCAAGTGCGACATGAGGGCCATGTGTGTCTATGCAGGTGTCTGTGAAGTGTCTAGAGCGTGTGGGGGACCATGGAGCGTGCATGTCAGGGTGTGTCCTGCAGGGAGAAGGAGCAGTCAGTGCCCCCTGGGCATTGGGGTAGGAAGGACAAGACCCCCACCCCAAGTCTTGGGGGAGGGCAGAGAGGGCCCCCAACAGCTGCTTGGCAGAAGCTGTCAACGGACAGGAGGGTGTGAACCAGGCCCATCTTCCCCCTGGCCCTCCTCTGCCCTCTCCTCTCTCTTGGTGAGAGCCACAGGGGGACCCCAGCACCCTGCCGCTTCCTGACTGTGGGACCCAGACTAGACACCCAATATCCTCAAGCATCAGTTTCCTCATGTGTCAAACAAGGAGCTGTAAGAGCACCTCCTCCCTCCTGGGCCAGCATGGTCCTGTGTGTAAACTTCGAGACCAGCACCCGGGGCCCTGGGAGAAGCAGGTGCTCTTGGGGCAAGGGTGGCAGTGACTGTTAAACCAAAGCCAGCTGGCACTCTGGCACCCCTCTCTGTGGTCTGTCAAGCCCAGACCTCTGGCCTGCACCCCACCCTCCTTCAGCAAACAGCTTTATCCAGGGACACGCTGGGTGGAACACAGAAGGTAGGCAGACAGACGGACAGACAGGGGCCTCAGGGGTAGAAGCTGGAGTTCAGCTGCTGGCCCAGCCAGGAACAAAAATACTAATCTCTAGGCCCCAGGGCTGGCCACGAAGACAGGTCACAGACTCACGGGTGCTGGGGAGGACACGGAGAAGCCTGAGCAGAAGGGGTGGAGGGAGGCTGGACTCCAGCCAGCTGAGTCCCTGGGCAGTGGAAGATAGAGAGTCCCCAGGGAGCAGAACCTGCCGAGAACAGACCCTGCCCTGCTTCTGGCCCTCATGTCCAGCGGCAGGGGGCAGGGGGCAGGGGGCTGCGGCAGCAGCCCCTGCAGGGCCGGGCAGCCTCCAAGGAGTGGCATATGCTGCCACCAGCAGCGACTCTGAGGGACCCAGACACCATCAGCCAAGACACACATTATTAGTACATTGACCTGCCAACACACACTGATGACTACTCGTAGCCAGGCAGGCCGACCCACAGGCCTGGACACACACACCTAGAGGTGCAGACCTGTATATTCACACGCACACACACACACTGACACAGGCACATACAGGTGTGCCCTCACTGGGACACCCCTCAGGTACCCCCAGAACCGATGTGGGCACACGGGCGTGACCCCCAGAGGGACGTGTACACACACATACCCAGCTGTGTACACAAGCACGTGTTTACACTCATAGACAAGCACTCCGGGCCCGCAAAGCATGGAGGGCCCCCAAGGTGACTGACGCCTGCACTCCTTGCACATGAGGCCCGAACAGGACTAAAGTGATGGGGCCGAGGGCGAGAAGCCGCAGTGCGGGACCCTCCCTGCCAGGATGCCCCTCCGCGGTGCAGGCGCCAGCTTCCTGAAGGGGAGAGGCGAGGAAGGAGGCCGGCGGCCGCTGCCTCCGTGGCCACTTCCGCAACCTCGTAGCGGGAGCCCACGCAGGCCCTCGCGCGACCCGCCTCCGGCCCCCGGGGCAGAGCGCTGAGGCCTGGGCGCACGGAGCGCCCGGAGCGGCGGTCGTTGGCGCCCCCGCCGCGAGCGCGGGGCGGGGCCGCGCTCCCCGGGGAGGGGGCCCAGCGGGGCCGCGGGCGGGGCGCGGGCAC